>NC_082715.1:79510954-79645338 GCF_030144855.1 Hypanus sabinus | reverse complement strand
CTGATCCTCTGGGGGATCAGAGGAGGAGGAGACTGATCCTCTGGGGGATCAGAGGAGGAGACTGATCCTCTGGGGGATCAGAGGAGGAGACTGATCCTCTGGGGGATCAGAGGAGGAGGAGACTGATCCTCTGGAGGATCAGAGGAGGAGGAGACTGATCCTGTGGGGGATCAGAGGAGGAGGAGAACTTATCCTCTGGGGGATCAGAGGAGGAGGAGATTGATCCTCTGGGGGATCAGAGGAGGAGGAGACTGATCCTCTGGGAGATCAGAGGAGGAGGAGACTGATCCTCTGGAGGATCAGAGGAGGAGGAGACTGATCCTCTGGGGATCAGAGGAGGAGGAGACTGATCCTCTGGGGATCAGAGGAGGTGGAGACTGATCCTCTGGGGGATCAGAGGAGGAGGAGACTGATCCTCTGGGGGATCAGAGGAGGAGGAGACTGATCCTCTGGGGGATCAGAGGAGGAGGAGTGATCCTCTGGGGGATCAGAGGAGGAGGAGACTGATCCTCTGGGGGATCAGAGGAGGAGGAGACTGATCCTCTGGGGGATCAGAGGAGGAGGAGACTGATCCTCTGCGGGATCAGAGGAGGAGGAGATTGATCCTCTGGAGGATCAGAGGAGGAGACTGATCCTCTGGGAGATCAGAGGAGGAGACTGATCCTCTGGGGGATCAGAGGAGGAGACTGATCCTCTGGGGGGATCAGAGGAGGAAGAGACTGATCCACTGGGGGATCAGAGGAGGAGGAGACTGATCCTCTGGGGGATCAGAGGAGGAGGAGACTGATCCTCTGGGGGATCAGAGGAGGAGGAGACGGATCCTCTGGGAGATCAGAGGAGGAGGAGACTGATCCTCTGGAGGATCAGAGGAGGAGGAGACTGATCCTCTGGGGGATCAGAGGAGGAGGAGACTGATCCTCTGCGGGATCAGAGGAGGAGGAGACTGATCCTCTGGGGGATCAGAGGGGGAGGAGACTGATCCTCTGGGGATCAGAGTAGGAGGAGACTGATCTTCTGGGAGATCAGAGGAGGAGGAGACTGATCCTCTGGGGGATCATAGTAGGAGGAGACTGATCCTCTGGGAGATCAGAGGTGGAGGAGACTGATCCTCTGGGGGATCAGAGGAGGAGACTGATCCTTTGGGGGATCAGAGGAGGAGGAGACTGATCCTCTGGAGGATCAGAGGAGGAGTCTGATCCTTTGGGGGATCAGAGGAGGAGGAGACGGATCCTCTGGGAGATCAGAGGAGGAGGAGACTGATCCTCTGGAGGATCAGAGGAGGAGGAGACTGATCCTCTGGGGGATCAGAGGAGGAGGAGACTGATCCTCTGCGGGATCAGAGGAGGAGGAGACTGATCCTCTGGGGGATCAGAGGAGGAGGAGTGATCCTCTGGGGTATCAGAGGAGGAGGAGACTGATCCTCTGGGGGATCAGAGGAGGAGGAGACTGATCCTCTGGAGGATCAGAGGAGGAGTCTGATCCTTTGGGGGATCATAGGAGGAGGAGACTGATCCTCTGGGGGATCAGAGGAGGAGGAGACTGATCCTCTGGGGGATCAGAGGAGGAGGAGACGGATCCTCTGGGAGATCAGAGGAGGAGGAGACTGATCCTCTGGAGGATCAGAGGAGGAGGAGACTGATCCTCTGGGGGATCAGAGGAGGAGGAGACTGATCCTCTGGAGGATCAGAGGAGGAGGAGACTGATCCTCTGGGGGATCAGAGGAGGAGACTGATCCTCTGCGGGATCAGAGGAGGAGGAGACTGATCCTCTGGGGTATCAGAGGAGGAGGAGTGATCCTCTGGGGGATCAGAGGAGGAGGAGACTGATCCTCTGGGGGATCAGAGGAGGAGGAGACTGATCCTCTGGGGGATCAGAGGAGGAGAGTGACCATCTGGGGGATCAGAGGAGGAGACTGATCCTCTGGGGGATCAGAGGAGGAGGAGACTGATCCTCTGGGGGATCAGAGGAGGAGGAGATTGATCCTCTGGAGGATCAGAGGAGGAGACTGATCCTCTGGGAGATCAGAGGAGGAGACTGATCCTCTGGGGGATCAGAGGAGGAGGAGACTGATCCTCTGCGGGATCAGAGGAGGAGAGATTGATCCTCTGGAGGATCAGAGGAGGAGACTGATCCTCTGGGAGATCAGAGGAGGAGACTGATCCTCTGGGGGATCAGAGGAGGAGACTGATCCTCTGGGGGATCAGAGGAGGAGGAGACTGATCCTCTGGGGGATCAGAGGAGGAGGAGACTGATCCTCTGGGGGATCAGAGGAGGAGGAGACTGATCCTCTGGGGGATCAGAGGAGGAGGAGACTAATCCTCTGCGGGATCAGAGGAGGAGGAGACTGATCCTCTGGGGGATCAGAGGAGGAGGAGACTGATCCTCTGGGGGATCAGAGGAGGAGGAGACTGATCCTCTGGGGGATCAGAGTAGGAGGAGTGATCCTCTGGGAGATCAGAGGTGGAGGAGACTGATCCTCTGGGCGATCAGAGGGGGAGGAGACTGATCCTCTGGGGGATCAGAGTAGGACGAGACTGATCCTCTGGGAGATCAGAGGAGGAGGAGACTGATCCTCTGGGGGATCATAGTAGGAGGAGACTGATCCTCTGAGAGATCAGTGGTGGAGGAGACTGATCCTCTGGGGGATCAGAGGAGGAGACTGATCCTCTGGAGGATCAGAGGAGGAGTCTGATCCTTTGGGGGATCAGAGGAGGAGGAGACGGATCCTGTGGGAGATCAGAGGAGGAGGAGACTGATCCTCTGGAGGATCAGAGGAGGAGGAGACTGATCCTCTGGGGGATCAGAGGAGGAGTCTGATCCTCCGGGGGATCAGAGGAGGAGACTAATCCTCTGGGGATCAGAGGAGGAGGAGACTGATCCTCTGGGGGATCAGAGGAGACTGATCTTCTGGGGGATCAGAGGAGGAGACTGATCCTCTGGGGGATCAGACTGATCCTCTGGGGGATCAGAGGAGGAGTCTGATCCTCTGGGGGATCAGAGGAGTTGACTGATCCTCTGGGGGATCAGAGGAGGAGGAGACTGATCCTCTGGGGGATCAGAGGAGGAGACTGATCGTCTGGGGGATCAGAGGATGAGGAGACTCATCCTCTGGGGGATCAGAGGAGGAGACTGATCCTCTGGGGGATCAGAGGAGGAGGAGACTGATCCTCTGGGGGATCAGAGGAGGAGACTGGGGGATCAGAGGAGGAGGAGACTGATCCTCTGGGGGATCAGAGGAGGAGATTGATCCTCTGGGGGATCAGAGGAGGAGGAGACTAATCCACTGGGGATCAGAGGAGGAGATTGATCCTCTGGGGGATCAGACGAGGAGGAGACTAATCCACTGGGGGATCAGAGGAGGAGGAGACTGATCCTCTGGGGGATCAGTGGAGGAGGAGACTGATCCACTGGGGGATCAGAGGAGGAGGAGACTGATCCTCTGGGGGATCAGAGGAGGAGGAGACTGATCCTCTGGAGGATCAGAGGAGGAGGGGACTGATCCTCTGGGGGATCAGAGGAGGAGGAGACTGATCCTCTGGGGATCAGAGGAGGAGGAGACTGATCCTCTGGGGGATCAGAGGAGGAGGAGACTGATCCTCTGGGGGTTCAGAGGAGGAGGTGACTGATCCTCTGGGGGATCAGAGGAGGAGGAGACTGATCCTCTGGAGGATCAGAGGAGGAGGAGACTGATCCTCTGGCGTTTCAGAGGAGGAGGAGACTGATCCTCTGGGGGATCAGAGGAGGAGCTGATCCACTGGGGGATCAGAGGAGGAGGAGGACTGATCCTCTGGGGGTTCAGAGGAGGAGGAGACTGATCCACTGGGGGATCAGAGGAGGAGGAGACTGATCCTCTGGAGGATCAGAGGAGGTGGAGACTGATCCTCTGGGGGATCAGAGGAGGAGGAGACTGATCCTCTGGGGGATCAGAGGAGGAGGAGACTGATCCTCTGGGGGATCAGAGGAGGAGGAGACTGATCCTCTGGGGGATCAGAGGAGGAGACTTTTCCTCTGGGGGATCAGAGGAGGAGACTGATCCTCTGGGGGATCAGAGCAGGAGACTGATCCTCTGTGGGATCAGAGGAGGAGCAGACTGATCCTCTGGGGGATCAGAGGAGGAGGAGACTGATCCTCTGGGGGATCAGAGGAGGAGACTGATCCTCTGGGGGATCAGAGGAGGAGGACTGATCCTCTGGGGGATCAGAGGAGGAGGAGACTGATCCTCTGGAGGATCAGAGGAGGAGGAGACTGATCCTGTGGGGGGATCAGAGGAGGAGGAGACTTATCCTCTGGGGGATCAGAGGAGGAGGAGATTGATCCTCTGGGGATCAGAGGAGGAGGAGGACTGATCCTCTGGGGAGATCAGAGGAGGAGGAGACTGATCCTCTGGAGGATCAGAGGAGGAGGAGACTGATCCTCTGGGGGATCAGAGGAGGAGGAGACTGATCCTCTGGGGGATCAGAGGAGGTGGAGACTGATCCTCTGGGGGATCAGAGGAGGAGGAGACTGATCCTCTGGGGGATCAGAGGAGGAGGAGACTGATCCTCTGGGGGATCAGAGGAGGAGGAGTGATCCTCTGGGGGATCAGAGGAGGAGGAGACTGATCCTCTGGGGGATCAGAGGAGGAGGAGACTGATCCTCTGGGGGATCAGAGGAGGAGGAGACTGATCCTCTGCGGGATCAGAGGAGGAGGAGATTGATCCTCTGGAGGATCAGAGGAGGAGACTGATCCTCTGGGAGATCAGAGGAGGAGACTGATCCTCTGGGGGATCAGAGGAGGAGACTGATCCTCTGGGGGATCAGAGGAGGAAGAGACTGATCCACTGGGGGATCAGAGGAGGAGGAGACTGATCCTCTGGGGGATCAGAGGAGGAGGAGACTGATCCTCTGGGGGATCAGAGGAGGAGGAGACGGATCCTCTGGGAGATCAGAGGAGGAGGAGACTGATCCTCTGGAGGATCAGAGGAGGAGGAGACTGATCCTCTGGGGGATCAGAGGAGGAGGAGACTGATCCTCTGCGGGATCAGAGGAGGAGGAGACTGATCCTCTGGGGGATCAGAGGGGGAGGAGACTGATCCTCTGGGGGATCAGAGTAGGAGGAGACTGATCTTCTGGGAGATCAGAGGAGGAGGAGACTGATCCTCTGGGGGATCATAGTAGGAGGAGACTGATCCTCTGGGAGATCAGAGCTGGAGGAGACTGATCCTCTGGGGGGATCAGAGGAGGAGACTGATCCTTTGGGGGATCAGAGGAGGAGGAGACTGATCCTCTGGAGGATCAGAGGAGGAGTCTGATCTTTGGGGGATCAGAGGAGGAGGAGACGGATCCTCTGGGAGATCAGAGGAGGAGGAGACTGATCCTCTGGAGGATCAGAGGAGGAGGAGACTGATCCTCTGGGGGATCAGAGGAGGAGGAGACTGATCCTCTGCGGGATCAGAGGAGGAGGAGACTGATCCTCTGGGGGATCAGAGGAGGAGGAGTGATCCTCTGGGGTATCAGAGGAGGAGGAGACTGATCCTCTGGGGGATCAGAGGAGGAGGAGACTGATCCTCTGGAGGATCAGAGGAGGAGTCTGATCCTTTGGGGGATCATAGGAGGAGGAGACTGATCCTCTGGGGGATCAGAGGAGGAGGAGACTGATCCTCTGGGGGATCAGAGGAGGAGGAGACGGATCCTCTGGGAGATCAGAGGAGGAGGAGACTGATCCTCTGGAGGATCAGAGGAGGAGGAGACTGATCCTCTGGGGGATCAGAGGAGGAGGAGACTGATCCTCTGGAGGATCAGAGGAGGAGGAGACTGATCCTCTGGGGGATCAGAGGAGGAGGAGACTGATCCTCTGGAGGATCAGAGGAGGAGGAGACTGATCCTCTGGGGGATCAGAGGAGGAGACTGATCCTCTGCGGGATCAGAGGAGGAGGAGACTGATCCTCTGGGGTATCAGAGGAGGAGGAGTGTTCCTCTGGGGGATCAGAGGAGGAGGAGACTGATCCTCTGGGGGATCAGAGGAGGAGGAGACTGATCCTCTGGGGGATCAGAGGAGGAGAGTGACCATCTGGGGGATCAGAGGAGGAGACTGATCCTCTGGGGGATCAGAGGAGGAGGAGACTGATCCTCTGGGGGATCAGAGGAGGAGGAGATTGATCCTCTGGAGGATCAGAGGAGGAGACTGATCCTCTGGGAGATCAGAGGAGGAGACTGATCCTCTGGGGGATCAGAGGAGGAGGAGACTGATCCTCTGCGGGATCAGAGGAGGAGGAGATTGATCCTCTGGAGGATCAGAGGAGGAGACTGATCCTCTGGGAGATCAGAGGAGGAGACTGATCCTCTGGGGGATCAGAGGAGGAGACTGATCCTCTGGGGGATCAGAGGAGGAGGAGACTGATCCTCTGGGGGATCAGAGGAGGAGGAGACTGATCCTCTGGGGGATCAGAGGAGGAGGAGACTGGGGGATCAGAGGAGGAGGAGACTAATCCTCTGCGGGATCAGAGGAGGAGGAGACTGATCCTCTGGGGGATCAGAGGAGGAGGAGACTGATCCTCTGGGGGATCAGAGGAGGAGGAGACTGATCCTCTGGGGGATCAGAGTAGGAGGAGTGATCCTCTGGGAGATCAGAGGTGGAGGAGACTGATCCTCTGGGCGATCAGAGGGGGAGGAGACTGATCCTCTGGGGGATCAGAGTAGGACGAGACTGATCCTCTGGGAGATCAGAGGAGGAGGAGACTGATCCTCTGGGGGATCATAGTAGGAGGAGACTGATCCTCTGAGAGATCAGTGGTGGAGGAGACTGATCCTCTGGGGGATCAGAGGAGGAGACTGATCCTCTGGAGGATCAGAGGAGGAGTCTGATCCTTTGGGGGATCAGAGGAGGAGGAGACGGATCCTGTGGGAGATCAGAGGAGGAGGAGACTGATCCTCTGGAGGATCAGAGGAGGAGGAGACTGATCCCTCTGGGGGATCAGAGGAGGAGTCTGATCCTCCGGGGGATCAGAGGAGGAGACTAATCCTCTGGGGGATCAGAGGAGGAGGAGACTGATCCTCTGGGGGATCAGAGGAGACTGATCTTCTGGGGGATCAGAGGAGGAGACTGATCCTCTGGGGGATCAGAGGAGGAGGAGACTGATCCTCTGGGGGATCAGAGGTGGAGTCTGATCCTCTGGGGGATCAGAGGAGTTGACTGATCCTCTGGGGGATCAGAGGAGGAGGAGACTGATCCTCTGGGGGATCAGAGGAGGAGACTGATCGTCTGGGGGATCAGAGGATGAGGAGACTCATCCTCTGGGGGATCAGAGGAGGAGACTGATCCTCTGGGGGATCAGAGGAGGAGGAGACTGATCCTCTGGGGGATCAGAGGAGGAGACTGGGGGATCAGAGGAGGAGGAGACTGATCCTCTGGGGGATCAGAGGAGGAGATTGATCCTCTGGGGGATCAGAGGAGGAGGAGACTAATCCACTGGGGGATCAGAGGAGGAGATTGATCCTCTGGGGGATCAGACGAGGAGGAGACTAATCCACTGGGGGATCAGAGGAGGAGGAGACTGATCCTCTGGGGGATCAGTGGAGGAGGAGACTGATCCACTGGGGGATCAGAGGAGGAGGAGACTGATCCTCTGGGGGATCAGAGGAGGAGGAGACTGATCCTCTGGAGGATCAGAGGAGGAGGGGACTGATCCTCTGGGGGATCAGAGGAGGAGGAGGACTGATCCTCTGGGGGATCAGAGGAGGAGAAAGGGAGTCTGATCCTCTGGGGGATCAGAGGAGGAGGAGACTGATCCTCTGGGGGTTCAGAGGAGGAGGTGACTGATCCTCTGGGGGATCAGAGGAGGAGGAGACTGATCCTCTGGAGGATCAGAGGAGGAGGAGACTGATCCTCTGGCGTTTCAGAGGAGGAGGAGACTGATCCTCTGGGGGATCAGAGGAGGAGCTGATCCACTGGGGGATCAGAGGAGGAGGAGACTGATCCTCTGGGGGTTCAGAGGAGGAGGAGACTGATCCACTGGGGGATCAGAGGAGGAGGAGACTGATCCTCTGGAGGATCAGAGGAGGTGGAGACTGATCCTCTGGGGGATCAGAGGAGGAGGAGACTGATCCTCTGGGGGATCAGAGGAGGAGGAGACTGATCCTCTGGGGGATCAGAGGAGGAGGAGACTGATCCTCTGGGGGATCAGAGGAGGAGACTTTTCCTCTGGGGGATCAGAGGAGGAGACTGATCCTCTGGGGGATCAGAGCAGGAGACTGATCCTCTGTGGGATCAGAGGAGGAGCAGACTGATCCTCTGGGGGATCAGAGGAGGAGGAGACTGATCCTCTGGGGGATCAGATGAGGAGACTGATCCTCTGGGGGATCAGAGGAGGAGACTGATCCTCTGGGGGATCAGAGGAGGAGGAGACTGATCCTCTGGAGGATCAGAGGAGGAGGAGACTGATCCTGTGGGGGATCAGAGGAGGAGGAGACTTATCCTCTGGGGGATCAGAGGAGGAGGAGATTGATCCTCTGGGGGATCAGAGGAGGAGGAGACTGATCCTCTGGGAGATCAGAGGAGGAGGAGACTGATCCTCTGGAGGATCAGAGGAGGAGGAGACTGATCCTCTGGGGGATCAGAGGAGGAGGAGACTGATCCTCTGGGGGATCAGAGGAGGTGGAGACTGATCCTCTGGGGGATCAGAGGAGGAGGAGACTGATCCTCTGGGGGATCAGAGGAGGAGGAGACTGATCCTCTGGGGGATCAGAGGAGGAGGAGTGATCCTCTGGGGGATCAGAGGAGGAGGAGACTGATCCTCTGGGGGATCAGAGGAGGAGGAGACTGATCCTCTGGGGGATCAGAGGAGGAGGAGACTGATCCTCTGCGGGATCAGAGGAGGAGGAGATTGATCCTCTGGAGGATCAGAGGAGGAGACTGATCCTCTGGGAGATCAGAGGAGGAGACTGATCCTCTGGGGGATCAGAGGAGGAGACTGATCCTCTGGGGGATCAGAGGAGGAAGAGACTGATCCACCGGGGGATCAGAGGAGGAGGAGACTGATCCTCTGGGGGATCAGAGGAGGAGGAGACTGATCCTCTGGGGGATCAGAGGAGGAGGAGACGGATCCTCTGGGAGATCAGAGGAGGAGGAGACTGATCCTCTGGAGGATCAGAGGAGGAGGAGACTGATCCTCTGGGGGATCAGAGGAGGAGGAGACTGATCCTCTGCGGGATCAGAGGAGGAGGAGACTGATCCTCTGGGGGATCAGAGGGGGAGGAGACTGATCCTCTGGGGGATCAGAGTAGGAGGAGACTGATCTTCTGGGAGATCAGAGGAGGAGGAGACTGATCCTCTGGGGGATCATAGTAGGAGGAGACTGATCCTCTGGGAGATCAGAGCTGGAGGAGACTGATCCTCTGGGGGATCAGAGGAGGAGACTGATCCTTTGGGGGATCAGAGGAGGAGGAGACTGATCCTCTGGAGGATCAGAGGAGGAGTCTGATCCTTTGGGGGATCAGAGGAGGAGGAGACGGATCCTCTGGGAGATCAGAGGAGGAGGAGACTGATCCTCTGGAGGATCAGAGGAGGAGGAGACTGATCCTCTGGGGGATCAGAGGAGGAGGAGACTGATCCTCTGCGGGATCAGAGGAGGAGGAGACTGATCCTCTGGGGGATCAGAGGAGGAGGAGTGATCCTCTGGGGTATCAGAGGAGGAGGAGACTGATCCTCTGGGGGATCAGAGGAGGAGAAGACTGATCCTCTGGAGGATCAGAGGAGGAGTCTGATCCTTTGGGGGATCATAGGAGGAGGAGACTGATCCTCTGGGGGATCAGAGGAGGAGGAGACTGATCCTCTGGGGGATCAGAGGAGGAGGAGACGGATCCTCTGGGAGATCAGAGGAGGAGGAGACTGATCCTCTGGAGGATCAGAGGAGGAGGAGACTGATCCTCTGGGGGATCAGAGGAGGAGGAGACTGATCCTCTGGAGGATCAGAGGAGGAGGAGACTGATCCTCTGGGGGATCAGAGGAGGAGACTGATCCTCTGCGGGATCAGAGGAGGAGGAGACTGATCCTCTGGGGTATCAGAGGAGGAGGAGTGATCCTCTGGGGGATCAGAGGAGGAGGAGACTGATCCTCTGGGGGATCAGAGGAGGAGGAGACTGATCCTCTGGGGGATCAGAGGAGGAGAGTGACCATCTGGGGGATCAGAGGAGGAGACTGATCCTCTGGGGGATCAGAGGAGGAGGAGACTGATCCTCTGGGGGATCAGAGGAGGAGGAGATTGATCCTCTGGAGGATCAGAGGAGGAGACTGATCCTCTGGGAGATCAGAGGAGGAGACTGATCCTCTGGGGGATCAGAGGAGGAGGAGACTGATCCTCTGCGGGATCAGAGGAGGAGGAGATTGATCCTCTGGAGGATCAGAGGAGGAGACTGATCCTCTGGGAGATCAGAGGAGGAGACTGATCCTCTGGGGGATCAGAGGAGGAGACTGATCCTCTGGGGGATCAGAGGAGGAGGAGACTGATCCTCTGGGGGATCAGAGGAGGAGGAGACTGATCCTCTGGGGGATCAGAGGAGGAGGAGACTGATCCTCTGGGGGATCAGAGGAGGAGGAGACTAATCCTCTGCGGGATCAGAGGAGGAGGAGACTGATCCTCTGGGGGATCAGAGGAGGAGGAGACTGATCCTCTGGGGGATCAGAGGAGGAGGAGACTGATCCTCTGGGGGATCAGAGTAGGAGGAGTAATCCTCTGGGAGATCAGAGGTGGAGGAGACTGATCCTCTGGGCGATCAGAGGGGGAGGAGACTGATCCTCTGGGGGATCAGAGTAGGACGAGACTGATCCTCTGGGAGATCAGAGGAGGAGGAGACTGATCCTCTGGGGGATCATAGTAGGAGGAGACTGATCCTCTGAGAGATCAGTGGTGGAGGAGACTGATCCTCTGGGGGATCAGAGGAGGAGACTGATCCTCTGGAGGATCAGAGGAGGAGTCTGATCCTTTGGGGGATCAGAGGAGGAGGAGACGGATCCTGTGGGAGATCAGAGGAGGAGGAGACTGATCCTCTGGAGGATCAGAGGAGGAGGAGACTGATCCTCTGGGGGATCAGAGGAGGAGACTGATCCTCCGGGGGATCAGAGGAGGAGACTAATCCTCTGGGGGATCAGAGGAGGAGGAGACTGATCCTCTGGGGGATCAGAGGAGACTGATCTTCTGGGGGATCAGAGGAGGAGACTGATCCTCTGGGGGATCAGAGGAGGAGGAGACTGATCCTCTGGGGGATCAGAGGAGGAGTCTGATCCTCTGGGGGATCAGAGGAGTTGACTGATCCTCTGGGGGATCAGAGGAGGAGGAGACTGATCCTCTGGGGGATCAGAGGAGGAGACTGATCGTCTGGGGGATCAGAGGATGAGGAGACTCATCCTCTGGGGGATCAGAGGAGGAGACTGATCCTCTGGGGGATCAGAGGAGGAGGAGACTGATCCTCTGGGGGATCAGAGGAGGAGACTGGGGGATCAGAGGAGGAGGAGACTGATCCTCTGGGGGATCAGAGGAGGAGATTGATCCTCTGGGGGATCAGAGGAGGAGGAGACTAATCCACTGGGGGATCAGAGGAGGAGATTGATCCTCTGGGGGATCAGACGAGGAGGAGACTAATCCACTGGGGGATCAGAGGAGGAGGAGACTGATCCTCTGGGGGATCAGTGGAGGAGGAGACTGATCCACTGGGGGATCAGAGGAGGAGGAGACTGATCCTCTGGGGGATCAGAGGAGGAGGAGACTGATCCTCTGGAGGATCAGAGGAGGAGGGGACTGATCCTCTGGGGGATCAGAGGAGGAGGAGACTGATCCTCTGGGGGATCAGAGGAGGAGGAGACTGATCCTCTGGGGGATCAGAGGAGGAGGAGACTGATCCTCTGGGGGTTCAGAGGAGGAGGTGACTGATCCTCTGGGGGATCAGAGGAGGAGGAGACTGATCCTCTGGAGGATCAGAGGAGGAGGAGACTGATCCTCTGGCGTTTCAGAGGAGGAGGAGACTGATCCTCTGGGGGATCAGAGGAGGAGCTGATCCACTGGGGGATCAGAGGAGGAGGAGACTGATCCTCTGGGGGTTCAGAGGAGGAGGAGACTGATCCACTGGGGGATCAGAGGAGGAGGAGACTGATCCTCTGGAGGATCAGAGGAGGTGGAGACTGATCCTCTGGTGGATCAGAGGAGGAGGAGACTGATCCTCTGGGGGATCAGAGGAGGAGGAGTCTGATCCTCTGGTGGATCAGAGGAGGAGGAGACTGATCCACTGGGGGATCAGAGGAGGAGGAGACTGATCCTCTGGGGGATCAGAGGAGGAGGAGACTGATCCTCTGGTGGATCAGAGGAGGAGGAGACTGATCCTCTGGGGGATCAGAGGAGGAGGAGACTGATCCTCTGGGGGAT
Organism: Hypanus sabinus; assembly: GCF_030144855.1. Taxonomy (NCBI): domain Eukaryota; kingdom Metazoa; phylum Chordata; class Chondrichthyes; order Myliobatiformes; family Dasyatidae; genus Hypanus; species Hypanus sabinus. The sequence continues at coordinate 79,632,946 of NC_082715.1, read as the reverse complement.
CAGAGGAGGAGGAGACTGATCCTCTGGGGGATCAGATGAGGAGGAGATTGATCCTTGGGGGATCAGTGGAGGAGGAGACTGATCCTCTGGGGGATCAGAGGAGGAGGACACTGATCCTCTGGGGGATCAGAGGAGGAGGAGACTGATCCTCTGGGGGATCAGAGGAGGAGGAGACTGATCCTCTGGGGGATCAGAGGAGGAGGAGACTGATCCTCTGGGGGATCAGAGGAGGAGGAGACTGATCCTCTGGGGGATCAGAGGAGGAGGAGACTGATCCTCTGGGGGATCAGAGGTGGAGGAGACTGATCCTCTGGGGGATCAGAGAAGGAGGAGACTGATCCTCTGGGGGATCAGAGGAGGAGACTGATCCTCTGGAGGATCAGAGGAGGAGGAGACTGATCCTGTGCGGGATCAGAGGAGGAGGAGACTGATCCTCTGGGGGATCAGAGGAGGAGGAGACTGATCCTCTGGGGGATCAGAGGTGGACTAGACTGATCCTCTGGGGGATCAGAGGAGGAGGAGACTGATCCTCTGGGGGATCAGAGGTGGAGGAGACTGATCCTCTGGGGGATCAGAGGAGGAGGAGACTGATCCTCTGGGGGACCAGAGGAGGAGGAGAGTAATCCTCTGGGGGATCAGAGGAGGAGACTGATCCTCTGTGGGATCATAGGAGGAGGAGACTGATCCTCTGGGGGATCAGAGGAGGAGGAGAATGATCCTCTTGGGGATCAGAGGAGGAGGAGACTGATCCTCTGGAGGATCAGAGGAGGAGGAGACTGATCCTCTTGGGGATCAGAGGAGGAGGAGACTGATCCTCTGGAGGATCAGAGGAGGAGGAGACTGATCCTCTTGGGGATCAGAGGAGGAGGAGACTGATCCTCTGGAGGATCAGAGGAGGAGGAGACTGATCCTCTGGGGATCAGAGGAGGAGGAGACTGATCCTCTGGAGGATCAGAGGAGGAGGAGACTGATCCTCTGGGGTTCAGAGGAGGAGGAGACTAATCCTCTGTGGGATCAGAGGAGGAGGAGTCTGATCCTCTGGGGTATCAGAGGAGGAGGAGACTGATCCTCTGGGGATCAGAGGAGGAGGAGACTGATCCTCTGGGGGATCAGAGGAGGAGGAGACTGATCCTCTGGGGGATCAGAGGAGGAGGAGACTGATCCTCTTGGGGATCAGAGGAGGAGGAGACTGATCCTCTGGAGGATCAGAGGTGGAGGAGACTGACCCTCTGGGGGATCAGAGGAGGAAGAGACTGATCCTCTTGGGGATCAGAGGATCAGAGGAGGAGGAGACTGACCCTCAGGGGGATCAGAGGAGGAGACTGATCCACTGGGGGATCAGAGGAGGAGACTGATCCTCTGGAGGATCAGAGGAGGAGGAGACTGATCCTCTGGAGGATCAGAGGAGGAGTCTGATCCTTTGGGGGATCAGAGGAGGAGGAGACTGATCCTCTGGGGGATCAGAGGAGGAGGAGACTGATCCTCTGGGGGATCAGAGGAGGAGGAGACGGATCCTCTGGGAGATCAGAGGAGGAGGAGACTGATCCTCTGGAGGATCAGAGGAGGAGGAGACTGATCCTCTGGGGGATCAGAGGAGGAGGAGACTGATCCTCTGCGGGATCAGAGGAGGAGGAGACTGATCCTCTGGGGGATCAGAGGAGGAGGAGTGATCCTCTGGGGGATCAGAGGAGGAGGAGACTGATCCTCTGGGGGATCAGAGGAGGAGGAGACTGATCCTCTGGGGGATCAGAGGAGGAGGAGACTGATCCTCTGCGGGATCAGAGGAGGAGGAGATTGATCCTCTGGAGGATCAGAGGAGAAGACTGATCCTCTGGGAGATCAGAGGAGGAGACTAATCCTCTGCGGGATCAGAGGAGGAGGAGACTGATCCTCTGGGGGATCAGAGGAGGAGGAGACTGATCCTCTGGGGGATCAGAGGAGCAGGAGACTGATCCTCTGGGGGATCAGAGTAGGAGGAGACTGATCCTCTGGGAGATCAGAGGTGGAGGAGACTGATCCTCTGGGCGATCAGAGGGGGAGGAGACTGATCCTCTGGGGGATCAGAGTAGGAGGAGACTGATCCTCTGGGAGATCAGAGGAGGAGGAGACTGATCCTCTGGGGGATCATAGTAGGAGGAGACTGATCCTCTGGGAGATCAGTGGTGGAGGAGACTGATCCTCTGGGGGATCAGAGGAGGAGACTGATCCTCTGGAGGATCAGAGGAGGAGTCTGATCCTTTGGGGGATCAGAGGAGGAGGAGACGGATCCTCTGGGAGATCAGAGGAGGAGGAGACTGATCCTCTGGAGGATCAGAGGAGGAGGAGACTGATCCTCTGGGGGATCAGAGGAGGAGTCTGATCCTCCGGGGGATCAGAGGAGGAGACTAATCCTCTGGGGGATCAGAGGAGGAGGAGACTGATCCTCTGGGGGATCAAAGGAGGAGACTGATCTTCTGGGGGATCAGAGGAGGAGGAGACTGATCCTCTGGGGGATCAGAGGAGACTGATCCTCTGGGGGATCAGAGGAGGAGACTGATCCTCTGGGGGATCAGAGGAGGAGGAGACTGATCCTCTGGGGGATCAGAGGAGGAGTCTGATCCTCTGGGGGATCAGAGGAGTTGACTGATCCTCTGGGGGATCAGAGGAGGAGACTGATCGTCTGGGGGATCAGAGGATGAGGAGACTCATCCTCTGGGGGATCAGAGGAGGAGACTGATCCTCTGGGGGATCAGAGGAGGAGGAGACTGATCCTCTGGGGGATCAGAGGAGGAGACTGGGGGATCAGAGGAGGAGGAGACTGATCCTCTGGGGGATCAGAGGAGGAGATTGATCCTCTGGGGGATCAGAGGAGGAGGAGACTAATCCACTGGGGGATCAGAGGAGGAGGAGACTGATCCTCTGGGGGATCAGTGGAGGAGGAGACTGATCCACTGGGGGATCAGAGGAGGAGGAGACTGATCCTCTGGGGGATCAGAGGAGGAGGAGACTGATCCACTGGGGTATCAGAGGAGGAGGAGACTGATCCTCTGGGGGATCAGAGGAGGAGGAGACTGATCCTCTGGAGGATCAGAGGAGGAGGGGACTGATCCTCTGGGGGATCAGAGGAGGAGGAGACTGATCCTCTGGGGGATCAGAGGAGGAGGAGACTGATCCTCTGGGGTTCAGAGGAGGAGGAGACTAATCCTCTGTGGGATCAGAGGAGGAGGAGTCTGATCCTCTGGGGTATCAGAGGAGGAGGAGACTGATCCTCTGGGGATCAGAGGAGGAGGAGACTGATCCTCTGGGGGATCAGAGGAGGAGGAGACTGATCCTCTGGGGGATCAGAGGAGGAGGAGACTGATCCTCTGGGGGATCAGAGGAGGAGGAGACTGATCCTCTTGGGGATCAGAGGAGGAGGAGACTGATCCTCTGGAGGATCAGAGGAGGAGGAGACTGACCCTCTGGGGGATCAGAGGAGGAGGAGACTGATCCTCTTGGGGATCAGATGAGGAGGAGACTGATCCTCTGGAGGATCAGAGGAGGAGGAGACTGATCCTCTGGAGTATCAGAGGAGGAGGAGACTGACCCTCTGGCCGATCAGAGGAGGAGACTGATCCACTGGGGGATCAGAGGAGGGGACTGATCCTCTGGAGGATCAGAGGAGGAGGAGACTGATCCTCTGGAGGATCAGAGGAGGAGTCTGATCCTTTGGGGGATCAGAGGAGGAGGAGACTGATCCTCTGGGGGATCAGAGGAGGAGGAGACTGATCCTCTGGGGGATCAGAGGAGGAGGCGACGGATCCTCTGGGAGATCAGAGGAGGAGGAGACTGATCCTCTGGAGGATCAGAGGAGGAGGAGACTGATCCTCTGGGGGATCAGAGGAGGAGGAGACTGATCCTCTGCGGGATCAGAGCAGGAGGAGACTGATCCTCTGGGGGATCAGAGGAGGAGGAGACTGATCCTCTGGGGGATCAGAGGAGGAGACTGATCCTCTGGGGGATCAGAGGAGGAGGAGTGATCCTCTGGGGGATCAGAGGAGGAGGAGACTGATCCTCTGGGGGATCAGAGGAGGAGGAGACTGATCCTCTGGGGGATCAGAGGAGGAGACTGATCCTCTGCGGGATCAGAGGAGGAGGAGATTGATCCTCTGGAGGATCAGAGGAGGAGACTGATCCTCTGGGAGATCAGAGGAGGAGACTAATCCTCTGCGGGATCAGAGGAGGAGGAGACTGATCCTCTGGGGGATCAGAGGAGGAGGAGACTGATCCTCTGGGGGATCAGAGGAGGAGGAGACTGATCCTCTGGGGGATCAGAGTAGGAGGAGACTGATCCTCTGGGCGATCAGAGGGGGAGGAGACTGATCCTCTGGGCGATCAGAGGGGGAGGAGACTGATCCTCTGGGGGATCAGAGTAGGAGGAGACTGATCCTCTGGGAGATCAGAGGAGGAGGAGACTGATCCTCTGGGGGATCATAGTAGGAGGAGACTGATCCTCTGGGAGATCAGTGGTGGAGGAGACTGATCCTCTGGGGGATCAGAGGAGGAGACTGATCCTCTGGAGGATCAGAGGAGGAGTCTGATCCTTTGGGGGATCAGAGGAGGAGGAGACGGATCCTCTGGGAGATCAGAGGAGGAGGAGACTGATCCTCTGGAGGATCAGAGGAGGAGGAGACTGATCGTCTGGGGGATCAGAGGAGGAGTCTGATCCTCCGGGGGATCAGAGGAGGAGACTAATCCTCTGGGGGATCAGAGGAGGAGGAGACTGATCCTCTGGGGGATCAAAGGAGGAGACTGATCCTCTGGGGGATCAGAGGAGGAGGAGACTGATCCTCTGGGGGATCAGAGGAGACTGATCCTCTGGGGGATCAGAGGAGGAGACTGATCCTCTGGGGGATCAGAGGAGGAGGAGACTGATCCTCTGGGGGATCAGAGGAGGAGTCTGATCCTCTGGGGGATCAGAGGAGTTGACTGATCCTCTGGGGGATCAGAGGAGGAGACTGATCGTCTGGGGGATCAGAGGATGAGGAGACTCATCCTCTGGGGGATCAGAGGAGGAGACTGATCCTCTGGGGGATCAGAGGAGGAGGAGACTGATCCTCTGGGGGATCAGAGGAGGAGACTGGGGGATCAGAGGAGGAGGAGACTGATCCTCTGGGGGATCAGAGGAGGAGGAGACTGATCCTCTGGAGGATCAGAGGAGGAGGGGACTGATCCTCTGGGGGATCAGAGGAGGAGGAGACTGATCCTCTGGGGGATCAGAGGAGGAGGAGACTGATCCTCTGGGGGATCAGAGGAGGAGGAGACTGATCCTCTGGGGGTTCAGAGGAGGAGGTGACTGATCCTCTGGGGGATCAGAGGAGGAGGAGACTGATCCTCTGGAGGATCAGAGGAGGAGGAGACTGATCCTCTGGCGTTTCAGAGGAGGAGGAGACTGATCCTCTGGGGGATCAGAGGAGGAGGAGTCTGATCCACTGGGGGATCAGAGGAGGAGGAGACTGATCCTCTGGGGGATCAGAGGAGGAGGAGACTGATCCTCTGGGGGATCAGAGGAGGAGGAGACTGATCCTCTGGAGTATCAGAGGAGGAGGAGACTGACCCTCTGGCCGATCAGAGGAGGAGACTGATCCACTGGGGGATCAGAGGAGGGGACTGATCCTCTGGAGGATCAGAGGAGGAGGAGACTGATCCTCTGGAGGATCAGAGGAGGAGTCTGATCCTTTGGGGGATCAGAGGAGGAGGAGACTGATCCTCTGGGGGATCAGAGGAGGAGGAGACTGATCCTCTGGGGGATCAGAGGAGGAGGCGACGGATCCTCTGGGAGATCAGAGGAGGAGGAGACTGATCCTCTGGAGGATCAGAGGAGGAGGAGACTGATCCTCTGGGGGATCAGAGGAGGAGGAGACTGATCCTCTGCGGGATCAGAGCAGGAGGAGACTGATCCTCTGGGGGATCAGAGGAGGAGGAGACTGATCCTCTGGGGGATCAGAGGAGGAGACTGATCCTCTGGGGGATCAGAGGAGGAGGAGTGATCCTCTGGGGGATCAGAGGAGGAGGAGACTGATCCTCTGGGGGATCAGAGGAGGAGGAGACTGATCCTCTGGGGGATCAGAGGAGGAGACTGATCCTCTGCGGGATCAGAGGAGGAGGAGATTGATCCTCTGGAGGATCAGAGGAGGAGACTGATCCTCTGGGAGATCAGAGGAGGAGACTAATCCTCTGCGGGATCAGAGGAGGAGGAGACTGATCCTCTGGGGGATCAGAGGAGGAGGAGACTGATCCTCTGGGGGATCAGAGGAGGAGGAGACTGATCCTCTGGGGGATCAGAGTAGGAGGAGACTGATCCTCTGGGCGATCAGAGGGGGAGGAGACTGATCCTCTGGGCGATCAGAGGGGGAGGAGACTGATCCTCTGGGGGATCAGAGTAGGAGGAGACTGATCCTCTGGGAGATCAGAGGAGGAGGAGACTGATCCTCTGGGGGATCATAGTAGGAGGAGACTGATCCTCTGGGAGATCAGTGGTGGAGGAGACTGATCCTCTGGGGGATCAGAGGAGGAGACTGATCCTCTGGAGGATCAGAGGAGGAGTCTGATCCTTTGGGGGATCAGAGGAGGAGGAGACGGATCCTCTGGGAGATCAGAGGAGGAGGAGACTGATCCTCTGGAGGATCAGAGGAGGAGGAGACTGATCGTCTGGGGGATCAGAGGAGGAGTCTGATCCTCCGGGGGATCAGAGGAGGAGACTAATCCTCTGGGGGATCAGAGGAGGAGGAGACTGATCCTCTGGGGGATCAAAGGAGGAGACTGATCCTCTGGGGGATCAGAGGAGGAGGAGACTGATCCTCTGGGGGATCAGAGGAGACTGATCCTCTGGGGGATCAGAGGAGGAGACTGATCCTCTGGGGGATCAGAGGAGGAGGAGACTGATCCTCTGGGGGATCAGAGGAGGAGTCTGATCCTCTGGGGGATCAGAGGAGTTGACTGATCCTCTGGGGGATCAGAGGAGGAGACTGATCGTCTGGGGGATCAGAGGATGAGGAGACTCATCCTCTGGGGGATCAGAGGAGGAGACTGATCCTCTGGGGGATCAGAGGAGGAGGAGACTGATCCTCTGGGGGATCAGAGGAGGAGACTGGGGGATCAGAGGAGGAGGAGACTGATCCTCTGGGGGATCAGAGGAGGAGGAGACTGATCCTCTGGAGGATCAGAGGAGGAGGGGACTGATCCTCTGGGGGATCAGAGGAGGAGGAGACTGATCCTCTGGGGGATCAGAGGAGGAGGAGACTGATCCTCTGGGGGATCAGAGGAGGAGGAGACTGATCCTCTGGGGGTTCAGAGGAGGAGGTGACTGATCCTCTGGGGGATCAGAGGAGGAGGAGACTGATCCTCTGGAGGATCAGAGGAGGAGGAGACTGATCCTCTGGCGTTTCAGAGGAGGAGGAGACTGATCCTCTGGGGGATCAGAGGAGGAGGAGTCTGATCCACTGGGGGATCAGAGGAGGAGGAGACTGATCCTCTGGGGGATCAGAGGAGGAGGAGACTGATCCACTGGGGGATCAGAGGAGGAGGAGACTGATCCTCTGGGGGATCAGAGGAGGTGGAGACTGATCCTCTGGTGGATCAGAGGAGGAGGAGACTGATCCTCTGGGGGATCAGAGGAGGAGGAGACTGATCCTCTGGTGGATCAGAGGAGGAGGAGACTGATCCACTGGGGGATCAGAGGAGGAGGAGACTGATCCTCTGGGGGATCAGAGGAGGAGGAGACTGATCCTCTGGTGGATCAGAGGAGGAGGAGACTGATCCTCTGGGGGATCAGAGGAGGAGGAGACTGATCCTCTGGGGGATCAGAGGAGGAGGAGACTGATCCTCTGGGGGATCAGATGAGGAGGAGATTGATCCTTGGGGGATCAGTGGAGGAGGAGACTGATCCTCTGGGGGATCAGAGGAGGAGGACACTGATCCTCTGGGGGATCAGAGGAGGAGGAGACTGATCCTCTGGGGGATCAGAGGAGGAGGAGACTGATCCTCTGGGGGATCAGAGGAGGAGGAGACTGATCCTCTGGGGGATCAGAGGAGGAGGAGACTGATCCTCTGGGGGATCAGAGGTGGAGGAGACTGATCCTCTGGGGGATCAGAGAAGGAGGAGACTGATCCTCTGGGGGATCAGAGGAGGAGACTGATCCGCTGGAGGATCAGAGGAGGAGAAGACTGATCCTGTGCGGGATCAGAGGAGGAGGAGACTGATCCTCTGGGGGATCAGAGGAGGAGGAGGAGACTGATCCTCTGGGGGATCAGAGGTGGACTAGACTGATCCTCTGGGGGATCAGAGGAGGAGGAGACTGATCCTCTGGGGGATCAGAGGTGGAGGAGACTGATCCTCTGGGGGATCAGAGGAGGAGGAGACTGATCCTCTGGGGGACCAGAGGAGGAGGAGAGTAATCCTCTGGGGGATCAGAGGAGGAGACTGATCCTCTGTGGGATCATAGGAGGAGGAGACTGATCCTCTGGGGGATCAGAGGAGGAGGAGACTGATCCTCTTGGGGATCAGAGGAGGAGGAGACTGATCCTCTGGAGGATCAGAGGAGGAGGAGACTGATCCTCTTGGGGATCAGAGGAGGAGGAGACTGATCCTCTGTAGGATCAGAGGAGGAGGAGACTGATCCTCTTGGGGATCAGAGGAGGAGGAGACTGATCCTCTGGAGGATCAGAGGAGGAGGAGACTGATCCTCTGGGGATCAGAGGAGGAGGAGACTGATCCTCTGGAGGATCAGAGGAGGAGACTGATCCTCTGGGGTTCAGAGGAGGAGGAGACTAATCCTCTGTGGGATCAGAGGAGGAGGAGTCTGATCCTCTGGGGTATCAGAGGAGGAGGAGACTGATCCTCTGGGGATCAGAGGAGGAGGAGACTGATCCTCTGGGGGATCAGAGGAGGAGGAGACTGATCCACTGGGGGATCAGAGGAGGAGGAGACTGATCCTCTGGGGGATCAGAGGAGGAGCAGACTAATCCTCTGTGGGATCAGAGGAGGAGGAGTCTGATCCTCTGGGGTATCAGAGGAGGAGGAGACTGATCCTCTGGGGATCAGAGGAGGAGGAGACTGATCCTCTGGGGGATCAGAGGAGGAGGAGACTGATCCACTGGGGGATCAGAGGAGGAGGAGTCTGATCCTCTGGGGATCAGAGGAGGAGGAGACTGACCCTCTGGGGGATCAGAGGAGGAGGAGACTGATCCTCTGGGGGATCAGAGGAGGAGGAGACTGATCCTCTTGGGGATCAGAGGAGGAGGAGACTGATCCTCTGGAGGATCAGAGGAGGAGGAGACTGATCCTCTGGGGTTCAGAGGAGGAGGAGACTGATCCTCTGGGGGATCAGAGGAGGAGGAGTCTGATCCTCTGGGGGATCAGAGGAGGAGGAGACTGATCCTCTGGAGGATCAGAGGAGGAGGAGACTGACCCTCTGGGGGATCAGAGGAGGAGACTGATCCTCTGGGAGATCAGTGGTGGAGGAGACTGATCCTCTGGGGGATCAGAGGAGGAGACTGATCCTCTGGAGGATCAGAGGAGGAGTCTGATCCTTTGGGGGATCAGAGGAGGAGGAGACGGATCCTCTGGGAGATCAGAGGAGGAGGAGACTGATCCTCTGGAGGATCAGAGGAGGAGGAGACTGATCGTCTGGGGGATCAGAGGAGGAGTCTGATCCTCCGGGGGATCAGAGGAGGAGACTAATCCTCTGGGGGATCAGAGGAGGAGGAGACTGATCCTCTGGGGGATCAAAGGAGGAGACTGATCCTCTGGGGGATCAGAGGAGGAGGAGACTGATCCTCTGGGGGATCAGAGGAGACTGATCCTCTGGGGGATCAGAGGAGGAGACTGATCCTCTGGGGGATCAGAGGAGGAGGAGACTGATCCTCTGGGGGATCAGAGGAGGAGTCTGATCCTCTGGGGGATCAGAGGAGTTGACTGATCCTCTGGGGGATCAGAGGAGGAGACTGATCGTCTGGGGGATCAGAGGATGAGGAGACTCATCCTCTGGGGGATCAGAGGAGGAGACTGATCCTCTGGGGGATCAGAGGAGGAGGAGACTGATCCTCTGGGGGATCAGAGGAGGAGACTGGGGGATCAGAGGAGGAGGAGACTGATCCTCTGGGGGATCAGAGGAGGAGGAGACTGATCCTCTGGAGGATCAGAGGAGGAGGGGACTGATCCTCTGGGGGATCAGAGGAGGAGGGGACTGATCCTCTGGGGGATCAGAGGAGGAGGAGACTGATCCTCTGGGGGATCAGAGGAGGAGGAGACTGATCCTCTGGGGGTTCAGAGGAGGAGGTGACTGATCCTCTGGGGGATCAGAGGAGGAGGAGACTGATCCTCTGGAGGATCAGAGGAGGAGGAGACTGATCCTCTGGCGTTTCAGAGGAGGAGGAGACTGATCCTCTGGGGGATCAGAGGAGGAGGAGTCTGATCCACTGGGGGATCAGAGGAGGAGGAGACTGATCCTCTGGGGGATCAGAGGAGGAGGAGACTGATCCACTGGGGGATCAGAGGAGGAGGAGACTGATCCTCTGGGGGATCAGAGGAGGTGGAGACTGATCCTCTGGTGGATCAGAGGAGGAGGAGACTGATCCTCTGGGGGATCAGAGGAGGAGGAGACTGATCCTCTGGTGGATCAGAGGAGGAGGAGACTGATCCACTGGGGGATCAGAGGAGGAGGAGACTGATCCTCTGGGGGATCAGAGGAGGAGGAGACTGATCCTCTGGTGGATCAGAGGAGGAGGAGACTGATCCTCTGGGGGATCAGAGGAGGAGGAGACTGATCCTCTGGGGGATCAGAGGAGGAGGAGACTGATCCTCTGGGGGATCAGATGAGGAGGAGATTGATCCTTGGGGGATCAGTGGAGGAGGAGACTGATCCTCTGGGGGATCAGAGGAGGAGGACACTGATCCTCTGGGGGATCAGAGGAGGAGGAGACTGATCCTCTGGGGGATCAGAGGAGGAGGAGACTGATCCTCTGGGGGATCAGAGGAGGAGGAGACTGATCCTCTGGGGGATCAGAGGAGGAGGAGACTGATCCTCTGGGGGATCAGAGGTGGAGGAGACTGATCCTCTGGGGGATCAGAGAAGGAGGAGACTGATCCTCTGGGGGATCAGAGGAGGAGACTGATCCGCTGGAGGATCAGAGGAGGAGAAGACTGATCCTGTGCGGGATCAGAGGAGGAGGAGACTGATCCTCTGGGGGATCAGAGGAGGAGGAGGAGACTGATCCTCTGGGGGATCAGAGGTGGACTAGACTGATCCTCTGGGGGATCAGAGGAGGAGGAGACTGATCCTCTGGGGGATCAGAGGTGGAGGAGACTGATCCTCTGGGGGATCAGAGGAGGAGGAGACTGATCCTCTGGGGGACCAGAGGAGGAGGAGAGTAATCCTCTGGGGGATCAGAGGAGGAGACTGATCCTCTGTGGGATCATAGGAGGAGGAGACTGATCCTCTGGGGGATCAGAGGAGGAGGAGACTGATCCTCTTGGGGATCAGAGGAGGAGGAGACTGATCCTCTGGAGGATCAGAGGAGGAGGAGACTGATCCTCTTGGGGATCAGAGGAGGAGGAGACTGATCCTCTGTAGGATCAGAGGAGGAGGAGACTGATCCTCTTGGGGATCAGAGGAGGAGGAGACTGATCCTCTGGAGGATCAGAGGAGGAGGAGACTGATCCTCTGGGGATCAGAGGAGGAGGAGACTGATCCTCTGGAGGATCAGAGGAGGAGACTGATCCTCTGGGGTTCAGAGGAGGAGGAGACTAATCCTCTGTGGGATCAGAGGAGGAGGAGTCTGATCCTCTGGGGTATCAGAGGAGGAGGAGACTGATCCTCTGGGGATCAGAGGAGGAGGAGACTGATCCTCTGGGGGATCAGAGGAGGAGGAGACTGATCCACTGGGGGATCAGAGGAGGAGGAGACTGATCCTCTGGGGGATCAGAGGAGGAGCAGACTAATCCTCTGTGGGATCAGAGGAGGAGGAGTCTGATCCTCTGGGGTATCAGAGGAGGAGGAGACTGATCCTCTGGGGATCAGAGGAGGAGGAGACTGATCCTCTGGGGGATCAGAGGAGGAGGAGACTGATCCACTGGGGGATCAGAGGAGGAGGAGTCTGATCCTCTGGGGATCAGAGGAGGAGGAGACTGACCCTCTGGGGGATCAGAGGAGGAGGAGACTGATCCTCTGGGGGATCAGAGGAGGAGGAGACTGATCCTCTTGGGGATCAGAGGAGGAGGAGACTGATCCTCTGGAGGATCAGAGGAGGAGGAGACTGATCCTCTGGGGTTCAGAGGAGGAGGAGACTGATCCTCTGGGGGATCAGAGGAGGAGGAGTCTGATCCTCTGGGGGATCAGAGGAGGAGGAGACTGATCCTCTGGAGGATCAGAGGAGGAGGAGACTGACCCTCTGGGGGATCAGAGGAGGAGACTGATCCACTGGGGGATCAGAGGAGGAGAAGACTGATCCTCTAGAGGATCAGAGGAGGAGGAGTCTGATCCTCTGGGGGATCAGAGGAGGAGGAGACTGATCCTCTGGAGGATCAGAGGAGGAGGAGACTGACCCTCTGGGGGATCAGAGGAGGAGACTGATCCACTGGGGGATCAGAGGAGGAGAAGACTGATCCTCTGGGGGATCAGAGGAGGAGGAGACTGGTCCTCTGGGGGATCAGAGGAGGAGGAGATGGATCCTCTGGGGTTCAGAGGAGGAGGAGACTGATCCTCCTGAGGATCAGAGGAGGAGGAGACTGACCCTCTGGGGGAACAGAGGAGGAGGAGACTGATCCTCTGGGGGATCAGAGGAGGAGGAGACTGATCCTCTGGGGGATCAGAGGAGGAGGAGACTGATCCTCTGGGGGATCAGAGGAGGAGGAGACTGATCCTCTGGGGGATCAGAGGAGGAGACTGATCCACTGGGGGACCAGAGGAGGAGGAGACTGATCCTTTGGGGGATCAGAGGAGGAGACTGATCCTCTGGGGGATCAGAGGAGGAGGGGACTGATCCTCTGGGGGATCAGAGGAGGAGGAGACTGATCCTCTGGGGGATCAGAGGAGGAGGAGACTGATCCTCTGGAGGATCAGAGGAGGAGAAGACTGACCCTCTGGGGGAACAGAGGAGGAGGAGACTGATCCTCTGGGGGATCAGAGGAGGAGGAGACTGATCCTCTGGGGGATCAGAGGAGGAGGAGACTGATCCTCTGGGGGATCAGAGGAGGAGGAGACTGATCCTCTGGGGGATCAGAGGAGGAGGAGACTGATCCTCTGGGGGATCAGAGGAGGAGACTGATCCACTGGGGGCCCAGAGGAGGAGGAGACTGATCCTTTGGGGGATCAGAGGAGGAGGAGACTGATCCTCTGGGGGATCAGAGGAGGAGGAGACTGATCCTCTGGGGGATCAGAGGAGGAGGAGACTGATCCTCTGGGGGATCAGAGGAGGAGGAGACTGATCCTCTGGGGGATCAGAGGAGGAGGAGACTGATCCTCTGGGGGATCAGAGGAGGAGGAGACTGATCCTCTGGGGGATCAGAGGAGGAGGAGACTGATCCTCTGGGGGATCAGAGGAGGAGGAGACTGATCCTCTGGGGGATCAGAGGAGGAGAAGGTCAACAACTTTAAATTCCTCTGGGCTATCTTTCCAGACAATCTCAGCTCCTAAGTGGAATAATGAAGAAAGCATGGCACATCTCTACTTTCTTGAATGTTTGCGAAAATTTTGCATGACATCTAACACTTCTCTCGATGTGTGGTGGAGAGTATATTTACTGGCTGGCATCATGCCCTGGTATGGAAACAGAAATACCGTTGAACAAACAATCCTATAAAAATCAGTGGACACACCCAGCCCATCCAGGGTGAAGTCCTCCCCAGCACTGACCGCATCTACATGGTGAACTGTCGCAGGACAGCAGCATCCATCATTAGGATCCCCACCACCTGGGTCAGACTCTCTCCTTGCTGCTGCCATCAGGAAGATGATAAATGATCCTCAAGACCCTCACGACCAGGTACAGGAACAGTTATTACTCCTCAACCATCAGCATCTTAAACCAAAGGGCATAAAATCACTCAACTTCACTTCCCCCATCAGGGAACTATTCCCACAACCTCTGGACTCACTTTCAAGGACTCTTCATCTCATGTTCTCAATGTCTATTGCTTATTTATCCCCTCTCCTTTGTGTCAATTTGTGTCTTTTGCACACTGGTTGTTTGTCCTGTTGGGTGTGGTCTTTCAATGATTCTATTGTGTTTCTTGTAATTACTGTGATTGCCCACAAGAAAATGAATCTCAGGGTTGTACATGGTGACTATGTACATATACTTTGATAATAAATTTACTTTGAACGTGCTGCATTCAGGGAATCCACGCTAACATCCTGGGTTAAGTCCGGTGACGATTAGCAAGTGGTTGAAGACCCACCAATAGACAACTCCTCTCAGGAGAACATCACACTGGACTTTAGTGATCGCACTAACTGTCCATGGTGTCAGCCCAGCAGGGTGTTGTTTCTATACAGAGTTTCCCATTGAAAAGGGAACCCTTTCCATTGTCTTTATAAGTGATGAAATATAAGGATTCTCTGAAGGGTTTAGCATTTCTACAATGGAATACCTGGAGTAAAGCTTCTCTTAGAAATCTGTGGGATCCATTGCCACAGTTCGCTGTGGAGGCCAAATCATTGGGTATATTTAAATCAGAGGTTGATAGGTTCTTGATTATTAATGGTGTTAAAGGTTAGGGGGAGCAGGCAGGAGAGTGGGGTTGAGAGGGATAATAAATCAGCCAGTTTTGACGGAGCAGACTCGATGGGCTGAATGGCCTAATTCTGCCTGTATATCTTATACATTGCTATAACCCTGCCGGAATTGCAGAACTGAAAGGGTTACAATTCGTTTTTGGTTTTAAAAGACATTATATCAGAAGGTCCCATCTGCCGTCTGCGCCAGAACCACGTGTTGCTTCTGACCACGAGATTAGTATTCACGCTTCATCCTTGTGGAAACCGAGTCTAAACGCCGCTTTGCCGAATTTACACACAGCCTTCCTTTCCACAAACATTCTGCTGTCGTTATGTTTTTTTAATCCATGTTTAGTGATCAGTCATTTTTTAGTCCACCAACTCGAGGTTTAGTCTTTCACTTCTTCCCCGTTTCTTCTGAAGCCGATGTATCATTCATAGGAAACTAATGTTTGAACGTACGAAATTAAATACAATAAGAATATTACAGGTTCAATGTAAATGTGTTATCAAAGTACACGTGTCACCATATACCGCTCTGAGATTCATTTATTTGCTATGTCTGCGTTACATTGATGAGATTTTTCATAGTGAAGGCTGAGTAGGGGATAGTTGGAATCATTCGTTCTTTCCAGCACTGAGCTGATTAAAAACAGAATACGCGTACGCATTTTTTCGAGCTCATTGTATTGTGGCCGCGCATAATGAAACAGCAAAGGGATATCGAACATGCTGAACCGAAAACATGTTCCATCGCGCATGAAAATTAAAGCAGAGTCGTGGTCACAAAGATCCCCCTCGCCCCCGCGCGCGCACACCCTGGAGAGGTCGATTATCAGAACTGCTCGAGTGTGCCACAAATATCCGGCTTCGAAAGTCAGCTCCGGCTCTAATTATTAAAATAGTTGGGAGACGGAGACGCACAATCAGGGCTGGTAACCAAGCTGTGTTTACAACTCTCTCTCTCTCTCTCACACACACACTCTCTCTCTCTCTCTCTCTCTCACACACACACACTCACTCTCTCTCTCTCTCTCTGCAGATACGTCCGTGCGATATTTCCATTGAGTTTTTTAAAATCAAAATACTGTCACCCTGCCTGTTGAAATCAGCAGCCCAGGCGGGAGCAGGCGGCCGAGACATTAGCCGACGTGGCATTTTAGCAAAGTCTTAAGAAGCGCACGAGATACTTCCTTTTAATTTTTAACATAGTTATATGAAAATTATAGTTTTAAATAGTGTTTCTCGCCAAAGCGTTTCGCAATACAGTAGTTCGGTTTGTTATAGCAAAACTGATTTCCTCCCGCTAAATAATTTTACTGCAGGCCAACTAAAGGGCGTCTTGTTCTCATAGTGGAACGAGCCCCCATAAAATGCACACTCGCGCGCGCAAAGTATGTGTGTCGGTTTAAAATAATAAGCCTCTATGTAAAAGCAAACATTATTAAAATCTAGAGCGCTCGGCGTAACAGGCTTGTGTTAGCGTTTCAGCTCTGCAGAAACATCCGCCCATCTTGCCTCATCTCGCCTGAGGCAAAGAAAATCCTCAATGTGATTGAATTAATCATTCAAAATGACTCCGTATTTATAACAGTGGCGGTTTATTTAATGCACACACACTATGGGTGTGTTTAAAGGCCCTCGGTGTAGAGGCAAGCCACGGTTTGTTAGGCAGCGCTGACTGCGATTATGGCGATTGCCGTGTTGTTCAGTGCTGCAGTTGATTCTGGCTCGCATCCAAATTTGCTTTGCTCCTCTCTGGCAAGAGGGCGGCCGCGCCTGCGCGCTGTGCCTTGGCTGGCTGCCCAGCCCGAGAGCGCCTCCGGGGCTGGACTCCATGAGTGAGTGTACGTGACCGAACCCTCCAACATCCTCTTTCATAAAAGCAGTCATCACACGCACCTCCCCCACCCCCTCCAGCTCATCAGTTCTTGTTGTGCTTCGTGTCTGCACATTTCATACGCATTGCCTCACCCTACCCGCGCTGAGGCTGCGATCCTTTCCGCTGGCAACCGCTCAAAATGCGACGAAGCAGGGAAAACAAAAGCAAAGCGGAGGGGCCGTACATTACTGCTCACTCCGCGCTGAAAGGCACATACAACTCAGCAACCATTTCCTCAGAAAGCCATCAAGCCAAATGTTTTCCCCAATTTATATTTTGTTTTAGCTCTGTACGCCTTTACGAGCATTTCACTTTCACTGAAGTAGATTAGAATGTATACCACGTTTTAAGGTAATCTATTGTAGTTGGTGTATTTTAAATGGAAATTTGTTCGCTCGGTTTTGGTGAAATTGCAACTATTATTTCTATTTGGGAAAAATACTTTCACTGCGTAGTGACTCATTTCAAAACAGGAATATATCCAGTCTGGTTGCATCAAAACCTTGTATTAAAAGCAGCAGTCTTTGAATATTACATTTTAACATCTGTTCTTTCACACGCTAAAAAGTGTTGTATATACTCAACTGTGTCTTTAAAAAATTTTGTAAAACAGAGTGTCTTGCCACTTCTGAATTAATGCGATGTCTACTGTTCCGCATTTCTGGCTCGCTGTTAATGATACTTATCGTACAATACTCCAACCGCACCCTCCGCCGGAGTTATTTTTGATGACACATTTTGTAATGAGCTCACTATTTATAAGGGAAACCATCATAAGTACCTTTAAGTTGTAAACACCCTGCAATGACAAAGTTAACTCCGAGCAAGAAAAAAAACGTGTAATGTATTAGCGATGTACAACGGCATACGTTTGCACTTAACAAATCCCCTGCGTATTTAAAAGTGAAACTATTCAAAAATATGCCTGTAACTGTACAGCAAAGGGTTTCAATTGCATTCGGTATCGTGTTGTCAAAAAGACGCAAGAGAGTTTCGTTTTTAATTGTAAATAAATGCACTATAAGACGCCTCCGTTTGCGGTGGAAAAAAACCCGAGAGAAAAGCTTCCACCATTTCTTGGCTGCAGTTCCTGTGACATTTCCAATATCAACAAGAGGGCACAGTCTCCGGGCCCTGACGTCATCCTGAGTTGTACAGATGGAGGAGATTGGTTACCAGCGTGCTCCTCTGTTACGTTCGCCATTAATTTTATGAAATATTATTACTGCTGCACATTAAAATATCTCGTGGAGCGGGCCAGCATTTTTTAAAGTTACAAATGCTCTGTACAAAGAGAATTGACCGCGGGTTCCCAGGAAAGGGTTAATACCATTTGGAATGAGCGGTAGAGCCAAGCCCTTTGCAACCCAGATAAAGAAGTCCACATGCACGGATCTTTGTATTTGCATTTTTATTGTAAAATCAGAAAAGTCCCATTCATGACTGCACGCTTCTATTTTTAGCGTAGTTGAATCATTAATTTCCAGTGCTAAGAATCCCCTTTCACTGCCCTCTGTGTGCGTCTGTTTTTTTTTGAAATAGTGTTCTCCTTGCTCGAACTCACATTTCCGCCTTGCTGTGCTCCCACAGTTTGCAGTGTTAAGCCTCGCCCTCTCTCGTCCTTGCAAATCTGCAGAGCAAGCGATGCATGGCGCCGGTGACGCGCTCCCGGACCTTGGCATTCCAGCAGGAATGTTAGTAAACGGAGCTCTTATTTACATTATTGTGTATGTGAGCGGGGGCAGCCAGTGCGCACGCGCGGCTCCAGCCACCACCTCTCGTGTATTCAATTCCGCAGGGGAGGGAAAGGAGGAGAGAGACACTCACACACTCACTCACTCACTCACTCATACACGGCGTGGGGGAAGGGCGGAAACAATTCAGCTACGTCATTAGAGGCCCCGCTCACACACTCGGCCGCGCGCGGCACCAGCGCGCATGCGCGAGGGGCAACTGTCTAAGAATCTGCCGGCGTTTCTGAAAAAGACGATGGAGGAGAGAGAGGGGGAGGGAGGGGATGATTGATGGGTGACGTCACGAAGGGGGTGAGCGAGTAGCAGCGCGAGAGGGGCAGAGAAAGAGAAAGAAGGAGCGAGCGAGTCCGGGGCGCGCGCTCTGGGTACAGACACTGCCATGAAGTTGCAAGTTAGTAACCATTTCATGTAGATACTTTGTTTCTATTCTTTTTAGGGTATTGTATTTTTTTTTGCATTGGGATTGTTGCAAACTCAGCAGAAGGGGCGGGGATAGGGGGGAATCCTGTGCACACAGAGAACACACACACAACCCCCCCTTCCCCCAGACAGACAGTGAGACACACACCCAGACACACACTTGCCAGCGCGCACTTGGAGAAGCCCCCATACACACATACACGGCGCCATGTCGTCCGCGGCGGTCGCCTCGACCAGGAGACAATCTTGCTATCTGTGCGATTTACCCCGCATGCCGTGGGCGATGATCTGGGACTTCACGGAGCCCGTCTGCAGAGGATGCGTCAACTACGAAGGAGCCGACCGCATCGAGTTCGTGATCGACACCGCCCGTCAGCTCAAGAGAGCACACGGATTCCAGGACGGCCGCTCGCCCGGTCCAGTTCCGACCGCGGGCAAAGCCACGCTGACTAAAGAGACCACCGCTCAGCTGGTGCACCCGGAGAGCTGCTCATCGCGCCCACCCCAGCCTTTGGACCGTTACCCCTTAGCATCTGACCGGCCGCCTCCTCGCCTCGAATTCCCCTCATCTCGGCAGAACGGCACCGGTAACATGTTGAACGGATACTCGAAAGCCGACGAACCACCGGAGTTGAACCGGCAGAGCCCGAACTCGAGGCGGGCGCACGGCGCGCCCCCTCCGCCCAACTTGGTGCCCATGGTGAACGGGAGTTCGCACCCTCTGCCGCCGCCGCCGCCGCCAACTCACCCGTCGCACGGCGTCAACGGGCGCCTCGTGGATGTAAACAAACGGCCGGGTGGCTCGAGCGCCGAGCACGAGGCCAAGGACAGCAAGCACCGGGCGGACGAGCTGCCCGACAGTCTGAAGAGCCGAGGCGACGACTGGGCTACCAAACCCAAGACGGTAAAGGACACGCTGCTAAGCCTACCTGCCCACCCGCCCTTCGACGTCCGGTTCAAGAAGGAGCACCCTCTTCAGCACGGCCGGGTGCTTGCCTTCGATGCTACAGCGTCGGCCAAATCAGGTAAGCAATGTGAATATTCGTTGCTGCTCACGGGCTTCCCCCGTTCTGCAGATTGTCTTTATGCAAACGCACTACTGGGCAGGTAGCATTAATGCATTGCATGCAAAAAACAGCTTTTCTGTTTGTATTTTTCTTAACTAAAATAATTTAAAAAGCGACAGTGTCAGGTACGTGTACCACGTACGGGAAGGTTGGGGGAGGGGTTTGCTACAGTAAAATGCTAGATAGAAGGCCATTCTGCCCTTAGTGCCCGTGCTAGCAGCGGCGAGCTCCTTCCAGGAAGTGTCGTGGGCTGTATCGGCTTGTAGTCCTTGTGTTGATGGGTCAGACCTTTAATGTAACGTCCCGACCTCCCTCCCCTCCCCCACCCCTCTCCCCTCCCCCTCCCATCAGGTACCCGAGGAGGCCGCAAGCGGAAAGCATCCCCCGAGCCTGAGTCTGAAGGTGGGGGACCCCCCCTCGGCAACAAGGTCAACGGAGAGGGGCAGTCGTGGCTGCCGCTCTCGGCCGACGGCCTGAAGGTGACCCCTGTGTCGTACGCCCCGTCACCTTCTCCACATTCAACGCCGCCGGACGCCGGGCAGAACGGACAGTCGCCCATGGCGGCTCTGATACTGGTGGCTGACAACGCGGGCAGCGTGCACTCACCCAAGGAAGCAGGTCAGGTTCACTCGACCACCCGCCGCAACAGCAGCAGCCCCCTGTCGCCGTCCTCGCTGAACCAGCGGCGACTGGGTCACCGCGACGTGCCGCCGGCGCCGGTGGGCACCCCTCACCCGGGCATGGAGCCGGTCCACCCGCCAAACATTCCAGACTCCTCGGTGCCCAGCAGTGTGCCGCTCTGCTGTACAATATGCCACGAACGCTTGGAGGACACGCACTTCGTGCAGTGTCCGTCAGTGCCCTCGCACAAGTTCTGCTTCCCTTGCTCCCGGGAGAGCATCAAGCAGCAAGGGGCCACCGGCGAAGTGTACTGCCCCAGCGGCGACAAGTGCCCGCTGGTCGGCTCCAACGTGCCCTGGGCCTTCATGCAAGGTGAGATCGCCACCATTCTGGCTGGAGACGTCAAAGTAAAGAAAGAGAGAGACCCGTGATTCGTTTGTGTGTTGTGTTTTTTTTAAAAAAAGACACTCTTTTGAAACCTTACCCATCCACCAGAAAAACTGATTAATTGTATATATTCAACAAGTAAACATGGCTGTAAAATTTTGATTTTCAATACATTGTCTTTCTATATTTTTTGAAGATTACCGAGGTATGTTCTCATAATGACCGTCCCCAATTTTTCTCTCTGTTGATGTAAATCGTTATTATACCTTAATGGCGAAATCTTTCTGTACTGGCCTTTTCTTGGTGACAGTAACTGTTAAATGTAAGACTGTGACTAACATTGCTTCCAGAGCACTTCGCAAAAAAACCCTGAATGCTTCTAGCTGTACCTGTATGCACTTGTTAAAATTGCCAAATACAGTTTTCTGGCATTTTATTAATACCTTTTAGTGTGTGTGACTACTTCTTCCTTGTAACCAGTAAGGTTCTGGCGGGTGGAGCGTTGGTATTGTGCATTGACAAGTGCTGATCAGTGTGATGTCACTGTATACAGTAGGGCGTGAGGTTGTGTACAAGTACAAGGAACCTGCTATGGTTTGACCTTGAAAACTGCAGACTTTTCTCTTTCAGTGCAGAACATGGCAACAGTGCGTGTACTTTGACTCTAGTAACGTGGCTTTTATAACTATTAGTGAGTAGTTTGCAAGGATTATTGATTTTAAAAAAACTGATAGCAACTCTGGAGAGTGCCAGAATTGCCATAGGCCACACACACACACACACACACACACACACACACACACAGACACACACACAGACAGACAGACACACACACACACACACAGACACACACACAGACAGACAGACACACACACACACACAGACACACACACACACAGACAGACAGACACACACACACACACACACACACACACACACACACACACACACACACACACAGACACACACACAAAACCAGGATTGTGTGGGGTAAATCTGTAAATTCACTCTCCCTTCCCCACTTCCCTCCCCCTTTAGACTGTTATACTTGCTTGGCAATAATTCAGCCTTTGGAATTTGGCAAGGGATATAAACCTTCAACAAAGCTTCCATTTAGCTCCTTGCAAAGCCCGAACTGAGAGTGACTCTGAGCAATTTGCACTTGCCAGACAGAAAACAGGGTCTTTTATGCTAATATTTTCAGCGATTATTGACAAACAAAAGATGGGTTTTGGAAGGATGTTGCTGTGATGTAGGAACAGAGTAAACAGCACAGCAACATAAGTTTTGCACTCTTCTGTGGTTTTTGAAACCTGCTATTGTGAATCTTTCCTCCGGCAGAAAATAAACCATAGAACAGCACAGGAGCAGACCCCTTGGTTCCCAGTGTTGTGCAGGACCAATTAAACTAGTCATCAAATGTCCATATCATTCCATTTCCCTCACGTTCACGTGCTATCTAATCATCTCCAATGTGTCTGCCTCTACCACCGCCGCCAGCAGTGCATTCCAGACACCCACCACTCCATGTGAAGAAAAGTTGCCCCTCACATCTCCTTTGAATTCGATCCCTTGATGTAGATCGGGGCGGTGGGGGTTGGCGGTACTTTAGCATGAGGACCCGTGAGAATGGTGCACTTAACTTTTGCTGCATCACCGTACTTCAGGGGGAGGGAATTTGCAACATCAGCAGTAGGGACAGATCACGTGACTTCCCCTGACACAAAAGACTGATCTCAGATGTAGATTCGTGATCAGGCATCTGCAAGTTTCAGTGCGAGAGACGCGAGGGAGGAGCACAGTTTACTATTGCAATAGGAAGAACTGTTTTGTTTCCCCCCTCCCCTTTCCCCCTTAAATGTCTTTAACCTTTATGGATTGTGCTTTTAGTTGACTTGGGCAATTTAATGCAAAGGTTAAAATGTAGGAAGCCGCGTTGTAAAAGCAGACGAGTGAGGACGTTTGTACAGATTCCGTCCATCTTCTCAGTCGCTGTAAATCTGACTATGCCCGGGTGTAGATTGATCTGCTGTTTTCCTTTGAACCCGGAGAGGGTTTTTTTTGCACTTTGTACAATCTTTGGATATTTTAAATCACACGTTCATGTTTATTTTGCTGGATGAAACGCAGCCGGTCTGCATTAATATCTTCCTGGTTCACATGAGATCATTCAGGATCTTTTTTTAAATCTGTTTATGAGATGACAGCTCTTGGAATCCCTGAGTCACCCAATCTCTTTTGTTCTGATACAATGTGGCGTTAGCACGCCTCGCTGTCACCGCTCTCCCTGCACCACAGTGCAATGGAAAGAATAAATTACAGTCGGACACCAAAGATTGACTTTTTTTTGTAAGGATTCTGAGGTGGTAATGGTCTTGAAGGGGAGTGCTGCTCTAAACCTATACGGTACCGGTTCAGATTAAAGACCAGTCTATTGCCCCCCCAAGTCTCGCTGCAAGCCCCATTCCACCATTAGTTGGTTCAGATTCTGTTGGTGTCACAGTCACTGGCATGTATCGTGTTTGTGGCAGCAGGACATTGCAATACGTAATAAAAACTAAAAATTACAGTTATATTAAAAATTAGATAAATGGTGCAAAAAGAGAGGAAAAGAAAGGAAATTGTACACATGTTCATTGTCCATTCAGAAATCCGATGGTGGAGGGGAAGAAGCTGGTTCTAAAATGAGTGCGTTTCTTCAGGCTCCTGTTCCACCTCCTTGATGGTAGCAGTGAGAAAAGGGCATGTCCTGGGTGATGGGGGTTCTTAATGATGGATACCGCCTTTTGCTGGTGTTCACGATGGAGCTGGCTGAGTTTACAGCTCTCGGCAGCCTTCTTCCCGATTCTGTGCAGTGGCCCCTCCATACCAGACGGTGATGCGGCCAGTTATGATGCTCTCCAGGGTACGTCTGTAGACGTTTGGTTTTTTAGCTGACTGGATGTTGAAACTTTAAATTACATTTGGAAGGCTAACATTATTGGATTTGGATACTCTTGTTTTGTTTTGAAAGCCTCCCTCTCAGATTATACATAGCAAGTTATTCAGGACACCAGTTCTAAAGCATATTGTTTCTTCTTCTTATTTAAAGATACAGAGCGAAACAGGTCCTTCCACCTCAACTTTGCCCAGCAACCCAACTACTTAACCCTAGCTTAATCACAGGTCAATTTACAGTGGCCATTTAACCTACTAACCGGTATGTCTGTGGACCTGGAGCACCCTGGGGAGACCCACACCTTCACGGGGAGGACATACAAACTCCCTTCAGAGGACGCTGGAATTGAATGACGAGCCCAAGTAAAGTTTATAACTCGTTGTGGTGATTGGGCTTTCCTTGCAAAGTAACTGTGGAGCGGCGTTCACATGTTGTACTCAAAAGGCTGCCTGTTTGAGTGCCTTTCTGGCTGCAATTGATGCCAACAATGGAAACGTTTAGTTTTGCTGCCCCCCCCCCCCCCCAGAAGCAGCAAGGGATCTGACCAACCCTCCCACACAATGTTCGAAGCTACATATGGGATGTGTCTGTGGAAATGGCATATCAGTATACGTAAACTCGAGATCCTGCAGAAGTCTTGAGCAACACACGCACAAAATGCTGTAGGAACTCGGCAAATCAGGCAGCATCTGTGGAGGGAAATAAACTGTTGATATCATGCTGAGAGAAGTCGACTGTTTACCCTTCATGATTCCCGCTTGTCTTGCAGAATTCATCCAGTATTGTGTGTGTGCATATGTCAGTATCGAAGCCAGGGTGGGTTGTGGGTCCCCATGACACTGCCCTAGGCTCTGAAGTGCAAATTCAGCTTCCAGACGGAGGGTAGATACTTACTGTGCCAGCGATCTGTGATGTCTAGGGCAGATGCTCATTTCTAATCCTTTTTACTTTACTCAGCATGATTCTGTTCCGAATCCTGGGAAGTTGCCCCAAGGCCCGCTGAGTTTATCTGTCACATCAGTAAAACATTGATTGATTTGGAGATACGGTATGGTAACAAGTCCTTCCAGCCCGATGAGCCTGCGCCACCCAATTATACCCATGTGACCAATTAACCTACTAAAGCATAGGCTTTTGGAATGTGGGAAGAAACCCACACGGTCACGGGGAGAACGTACACCCTCCTTGCAGACTGCGGAGGAATTGAATCCGGGCTGCTGGTGTTGTAATAGCATTACGCTAACCACTACACCCCTGTTCTGTCCCAACTTTGAAGTTGGGACCTTCTAAAAAGAGTCCGACATTGCTTTGTGGGAACGACCTACAAGTGAGCTGCGTCATTATGGGTCGGCACAACATGGAGGGCTGAAGGGCCTGTACTGTGCTGTAGTGTTCTATCACAGACACAAGCCCCTGCTGAAATGTTACTCTCTGAATCAGCTGTAGCCCAGTGGTAGAGAGCGCCGACAAAGTCAGTCATCGGAACCTTGAAGGCTGTCCCACCACTTAGTGATCGTGGCCCAACTAGCTCCATGTTTCCATAGCGAACTATGTAGTTATCTTACAGACTCCATCCATCTCTCTCTCTGGCACATGAGCTAACCAGCAGTGTGTTAGTCACGATAATGGGTGATCGCTCGTGACCATTGTGGGCTCAGTCATTTCAACAGGTGATTGTTGATTTCACAGTGGGAGTTTTTTTCTCAATTGGGATGGGAACGTGTGCCAATGAAGGGCTTTCATTGGATTCACATCTCCCTGCTGCGTTTATTCTATAAAGTGGCGAGTTGTTCCGGTCTGGGTTGGGCTGCCACTACTGGTGGTGGAAACGGGTACCATTTGTGCACGTCAGCAGAGACACAGATTGGCAAGTTCATTCCAGGGGCTGGTACAGTTGTGACGGACCAAACAGCCTCTTGCAGTGCAAGATGATTTGTAAGTTGCCAAGAGCCCGGGGCAGCTATAAATCTGATTGAAAGATTTCCCTCACTGGCGGTGTGTTCCTGCACTGCATTCTAACTGCTCATTGCAGCGTTTCTAGCCTATTCTTCAGGGTGACGACGTCAGCGTGGCGCTCAGTCGCTGCTCTCTGCATGCTATAGTGATGGAAAATTTGATATCCATGAGGATCAGAAGCACTATCAGCCAAACAGCATTAAATGTTATGAATAGCTATTTGTGGAACTGACCAGGACCAATGATGCGTGAGGGAGAACTAGATAAAGAGACCACTCGTTCTCAGGGTCTGACCCCTGTGTTCACTTTTCTGATTTCATGTTGTCCCCTCCCAGACTTCTGGTTTACTCCCCTCACCTCCCCAAATTCAAATTCTGTTGAGTTAGACGCTCCCAAGACTCGGCCTCTTGATTGTCACCCTGGGCTCGGATTTAGAACTGAACCCAAGCTTCTTGGCTCAGCTTTCAAGGATCACCTTTACTGGCCGAGTACTTTTACATGCATCAGGAATGTGCTGATGTGACAGACAACAAAAAAAAACATTGAACAATTACAAAAAGTAAAAATATATTAAAATAATAGATAAACATGAGATTCTGCAGATGCTGGAAATCCAGAGCAATGTACACACACACACACACACACACACACACACACACACACACACACACACACACACACACACACACACACACACACACACACACACACACACACGATGCTGGAGGAACTCAGCAAGTCAGGCAGCATCTATGGAAAGGTATAGGAGTTGATGTTTCCAGCCAAGACCCATCTGAAACGTTGACTTGTTATTTCTCCTCCCTAGATGCTGTCTGACCTGCTGTGTTCCTTTCACATCTTGTGTGTGTTACTCTGGATTTCCAGCATCTGCAGAAATCTCTGGTGTCCTGTGTTTATTTTATGTTCCTGCGGAATGGTGGATTCCCAGCATTCCAGAAACATTTTTTTTAACAAGAGTTGTTGGAACTTTGCAAACTTGGTCAGGTAACGCACTTATTTATAACAAATATGACAGATTCGATTACAGGTGGGGAAAACACAGGATTTCACTCTGAAATATTGGCAAGTCCTTGCTGGCTCTTAGCAAAATATTTGCTGAAGACAGAGAATGCGGCGAGAAATAAGCGGGGTCACGGCTGACAGGGCCTCATTTTCACACCTAGTAGTGGTCGGGGTGGGGAGGGAATGGAGCCGGGGTACCGCTTTGCTTGCGGGGGGAGGGGAGTATCATGAGCATCATATTTGACCCTTGCTATGGTAAGTCGAGTCCCCTTTGTTGCATTCTTGGAGTCTGAATGCGGAACAGAGCCAAACGACGAACACAAAACCGTCACTGCCCTGAGGCTGTGTGTATATGACAACCACACATTATCTATTACAACACAGCATGAGGAAGCGGAGAGCGAGCAAGTTCCTGCATGAAGAAAAAAAGAATTCGCAAGCCAGCTGTCATTTGCCAAGGTATGTGGGCATGTTTTGAGGAGTTGGTTTGTTTTTCATCCGTGCCTTGACATGTGAGTTTCCTACAGAAGACTGGCAGACCTATTAAAAACCTCACACATCTGGCCGGCAAGCATCGACATCACACATTTTTAAATAACCTTTCCCTGCTTTAGAACCGTGACTACACTTTAAAAATACCCAATGAACTGCAAGGCGCCTAATGGTGGCAGAAGGCACTATATATATATATATATATATATGAGAATGCACATTCCTTGGGGGTATTTTTAAACCATCAGAGATATCTGTATTTTCATACCAGTTCCAGATCTACATCTAAGACGGTTTAGTCCCTACCGTTAAGTTTTTTTTAACTACTCCCTTGAAACTTCAGGCGCATTAACGCACGTTAGGGGTGAGGGGCACACAAGTTGTTGCATTGTTACACACAAAATGCTGGAGAAACTCGGAAATGAAAAGAGCTGACGTTTCGGGCCGATATCATTCACCGGGACCAGAAAGCAAAGGGGACGAAGCGAGAATAGGAAGGTGGGTGGGGGAGGGGTGGAGGGGAAGGAGGACAAGCTAGAAAGTGATAGGTGAGGGGGAATAAGAAATAAGCTGGGAGGTGATAGGTGGAAAAGATAGAGGGCTAAAGAGGAAGGAATCTGAGAGGAGAGTGCACCATGGAGAAGAGAGAAAGATGAGGGACGCCAGGGTGAGGTGATAGGGAGACGAGGAGAAGGGTGAGGGGGAGCCAGAATGGGGGATGGAAGAGGAAAGAAGGGAGAGGAAGTAGATGTAAGTTAGTTAAGTCGATGTCTGTACTTGTCAGATTGGAGGCTACCTAGATGGAATATAAGGTATTGCTCCTCCAACATGGGAGTGGCCTCACCAAGGCAAAAGAAGAGGCCACATTGAAATGGGACGCTGCTCGACTTCGTTCCCACAACATCCCTGCTTTAAGTGCAGATCAACAGAGAAAATGGCCTGGGCCAACCTATCGCTGGTATCTCGCTGGCAGAGTCACGTGCTCCCACAACCCCTGTAAACGTTCGCTGTGTTTTTCCCCAGTTACCTTAAATCCTGCGGTCGCTTCTCCCTCCTACCTCCGAAACAGCTTCTCATCATTAACTCTATCAGGTCCCTGCAATGGTTTGGCCATCTTCCATCAAACTCCCCCCTGAACTATCCACTTCTACCCCCCCCCCCCCCCAGCCGTCTCTGGTTTGTGGATGGCTCTTTTTTCCCCCAACTTTCCTGTGCAACTGAATCCCTACCGGGAATAACCCCCATCTTCAAAGCCTCCCACCCCCACCAACAGCCACAGACTGCATTATGAAGTTAGAAGATTTGATACCGACAAGCACGGCTAGCACTCAGCAATTACCACTCGAGAGACGGAAAGCTAATTTTATCCAGGGAAATAAAATATCCCTTCGCATTCTAATGCTGAAGTGTGTGTGTGTGTGTTTGTGTGTGTGTGGGGGGGGGGGGGGTGGTTGCGGTGGAGTGGAGGTCGAAGCTAAACAAGGAATACTAACTATTGGGAGCAGCTGCAGAAACTATAATTAGATAAACGATTTGGCTCGCAATAATTATTCTTCTCCGTAGTTAATACCAAGAAAGGAAGTTGTGCTTCGTAGATCACTTGTCTTTTGATTATTTGTGTGTGTATATACATGTATATATCTGGACGTCAGAGAAGCTGATTGTGAAAGAGAAATGGCGTTCCGGTCCCTAATTTCCATGTTCTGTCACTGACCTGGCAATAGGCTGCTCCACAATTCCCCCGAGCAACACTGTCAAGAATTGACCAGTTAGCATTGGACAAGCTGGTAGAAATACGTTGCAGTTGCCATGGGAACGAGGGAATAGGAGGTTCTTGCAAACAGAATCTCGAGATGATGAAATATATATTAAAAATCCGCCCCCGTCTAAGCAAGTTTGCGGAAACATGAATTGTTATTCAATAGACGTAGAACGTTGATCTGGACTAGGGCCTTTGATCTGAGAATCTGAATGTTTACTTCAAACAGCCAAACCTAATGCATTTTAAGCACTTTAAGTACCAGGAATATTTCTCCATGCAAGGTCAGCGCGATTGTAGTCATCCAGCAACCCCTCCCTCTCTCGGCCGCTTTACACGCCGGCCCTCGGCAGGAGGGCGGCGGTTTACAATTTCACTCTGTTACATTAGAGCCACGGGGCTGCTTTATTCATTATGCGTTATCTCAGCACGGATTCACTCGATAGAAGTACGCAAGCTTCAAAAATAAACACCATCGCAATTTTCCGTTTTATTTAAACTGTAGATATTTAGTCGTTGTTCAATTAACCCTTTTGCTGCTGGCCGGGCCAGAAAGAGGAACGACCTGACACGTGCCTTGCGGGAATGGCGCCCAGTGCACGATTGTCCCCGTATTTCACTTGGGTCAACACGGAGTGTCAGGCGTCCCATCCTCTTGGATACACGATGCAAGATGGTTGAACAATGTTTGGGAGGAAACTAGGGCAAGGGTCTGCGATTCAGTCCAAACTAAGACCATTCGTACATCGACCATAGAAATTGACAGCACATTGCTCACAATGTTGTGCTGACCATGTACCCTATTCTAGAAACTGCCGAGCTTCCCTACCATATAGCCCTCTATTTTTCTAACAGTCTCTTACAAGACCCTATTGTATCCAGCTCTACTACTGTTGCAGGCAGTGCATTCCTCACACCCACCACTCTCTGTGAGAAAATCTTACCTCTGACATCCTTTTGTACCTTAAAACTGTGCCCCTCCGTGTTAGCCATTTTAGCCCTGGGAAAAAGCCTCTGACTATCCACACAATCAATGCCTCTCATCATCTTGTACACCTCTATCAGGTCACCTCATCCTCCGTCGCTCCAAGGAGAAAAGGCCGAGTTCACTCAACCTATTCTCACAAGGCATGCTCCCCAATCCAGGCATCATTCTTATGGATCTCCTTAACAGTAGATTGCCACTCCGACAGGTGGTGCCAACACACACAGGGTGCTGACCTGTGTCAGAACTCCGTATCACGCATACGTCAAACATACAGCAAGCACATCGTTTGCATTAACCGCTACAACGTTCAAAGTAAATTTATTAGCAAGGTATGTCACCATATACTTGCTGAGATTCATCTGCTTGTGGGCATTTGCTGTAGATGCAAAGAAACAGGAGAATCAGTGAAAAACTTCACAGGACAAGATGGACAAACAACATGTGAAAGGTAACAAAAAAAGAAAAAATATATAAACTGATAAGCTATAAATATGGAGAACATGAGATGAAGAGTCACAGGTTCTGGGAACAGTTCTGTGATGGGGTGAGTGAAGTTATCCTCACTGTTTCAAGAGCCTGGTCGTTGAGGGATATTAATTGTTCCTGAACCTGGTGGTGTGAGTCCTGAGGCTCCTGTGCCCTCCTCCTGATGACAGCAGTGAGAAGGAGCAAGGCCTGGGTGTGTGGGTGGGAGGAAATCCTTGCCCTCAATTGTGGGAGGGCTTTACCCACATCCACTACTTTTTGTCGGCTTTTCCGTTCAAGGGCTCTGGTGCTGTGATGCAACCAGTCAGCATACTTTCCACCGCAGGTGTATGAATGTTGTCGAGGTTTTAGATGACATGGAAGCAAGTAGAGGCACTGCTGGGTTTGGATGTGTTCAGGGCAGCCCTTACCTGTCTTCACACATTCTGGTATCAATATAATATGCCACAATGTTCATCAGAACAACAACCACAGCCCAACAAAACATCAACAGAAAAACAAGCCCACACACACAGACAGATAGGTCCCTGACCCCAGAACAGGAAGCCTCCGAAACTCCAGTCTTGGGCCCACACATACCCAGGCCCCCAACCCCAGAATAGGCCACCTCTGACCTCCAGAGAAGCCGACCTGGGTTGTGCGACCTTCGGGCCGCTACCTCTGGACTTACCAACTTCGACCACACATAAAGTACTGTAGGCAGTTCTGGTCGTCTGTCTGTAGGAAGGGAGTCATTCAGCTGAGGGGTGCAGAAAAGATTCAGGAAGTTGTTACCAGGACCGAAAGGGCTTGAATTACAAAGGGGGGTGGGTAGGGTAGGATTTTTCCCCTCTCCCTTCCCTCATCTTCAGTTCCCCACTCTGGCCCCTTCTTACTGATTCTCTTCACGTGCATATCATCTGCCCCCTGGTCCTCCTTTTCCACTAACACCTCCCAGTTTCTTACTTCATTCCCCCTCCCCATCCATACAACTTCACCTATCATCTTCGAGCTTGTCCTCCTTCCCCCTCCCCATTCTGGCATCTTCCGCCTTCTTCCCCAGTCATGATGAAGGGTCTCAGCCCCCTGTTCATCTCCATCGGCACTGCCTGGCCTTCTGAGTCCCATCAGCATTTTCTGTGTGTTCTCTGGATCTTGGAGTGTAGGGGGATGAGGGAGGTGTGTACAGTCACAAGGGCCATAGATAAGGTGAATGGCCACAGTCTTCACTCCCGGGGTAGGGGAGTCTAAACGAGAGGGCATAAGTGTAAAGAGAGATAAGATTTGACATGGACAAGGGGCAGGGATTTCACACAGAGAGTGGTGAGTATATTGGGCAAGCTGCCAGTGGAAGTGGTAAAGCTGGGTGCAGTTACTTTCATGGACAGAAAAAGTTTGGAGGGATAAGGGTCAAATGGATCAAACACAAGAAGACTCCCAGTTTAGCAGAGAGCTGGGACAAAAGGCCTGCTGGACAAGGCTATGAAACTAGAGCTGTGCATTACTTACAGTCAATTGAAGCTGGCAGTGGGCAAACATTCCCAATGTGACAGCAGATGTTCAGCAGCATCTACACTCAATGGATGCCCTAACCAGGGACACCATGAGAGACAGTGGGAACTTATCCTCATCCACCTCCAGTCACTCTCCACCACTCAACTTTACATAGAGTCACACCAGTCCTTTACACGGACTCACACACACGATTAGTTTCCATATAGAGTCAGTCTTACTGCCATTTTCAATTCAGCATCTCTCCCAACACCGATCTCCACACAGAGACATTCCACCACATGAAGTCACTCCTGATTTCTGATCACACAGAGTCTCTCCCAATTTCTGATCTCCACATGGTTGCTCCCCATCTCTGATCAAACAGGGAGTCACTCCCCATCTCTGATCTCTATAGATAGTCACTCCCCATCACCAATCTCCACAGGGAATCCCTCTCCATCTCTGATCTCCACAGGGAGTCTTTCCCCATCTCTGATCTCCACAGGGAGTGAGTCTCCATCTCTGATTTCTACAGGGAGTCTTTCTCCTTCTCCGATCTCTATAAGGAGTAATTCCCCAGCTCTAATCTCCATAGGGAGTCACTCCCCATCTCTGATCTCCACAGGGATTCGCTCCCCATCTCTGATCTCCACAGGGACTGAGTTTCCATCTCTGATCTCTACAGAGATTCACTTTATATCTCTGATTACCACAGAGTGTCACTCTTCAACTCTGATTTCCACAGTGAATATCACCCCATTTTGATCTCCGCAGGGAGACTGTCTCCATCTCTGATCTCCACAGGGTGTCACTTTCTATCTTTGATCTCCACAAAGAATCACATCCCATCTCTCATCTCCACAGGGAGACTCTTCCCATCTCTGTTCTCCACACGGGATTCTCTCCCTATCTCTGATTACCACAGAGAGTCACTCTTCATCTCTGATCTCTGCAGGGAGTCCGTTTCCATCTCTGATCTCCACAGGGAATCTCTTCCCATCTCTGAACTCCACAGGGAGTGAGTCTCCATCTCTGATTTCTAAAGTGAGTCTTCCTCTTTCTCCAATATCTGTAGGGAGTAATTCCCCAGACCTAATCTTCATAGGGAGTCACTCCCCATCTCTGATCTCCATAGGGAATCACTCCCCATCTCTGATCTCCACAGGGAGTCACTCTCCATCCCTGATTTCTACAGGGAGTTTTTCTCCTTCTCCAATCTCCATAGGGAGTAATTGCCCAGCTATAATCTCCACAGGGCGGGTCTCTCCATCCCCAAACCCCACAGGGTGTCACTCCCCATCTCTGATCTCCACAGGGTGTGAGTTTCCATCTCTGATCTCTACAGGAGTCTTTCTCTATCTCTCATCTCCACAGAGATTCACTTTATATCTCTGATCACCACAGAGCATCACTCTTCAACTCTGATTTCCACAGTGAATATCACCCCATTTTGATCCCCGCAGGGAGACAGTCTCCATCTCTGATCTCCACAGGGTGTCACTTACTATCTTTGATCTCCACAGAGAATCACTTCCCATCTCTGATCTCCACAGGGATTCTCTCCCCATCTCTGATCTCCACAGTGATTCTCTCCGTATCTCAGATCACCACAGAGGGTCACGCTTCATCTCTGATCTCCACAAGGAATCTCTCCCCATCTCTGATCTCCACAAGGAATCTCCCCCCATCTCTGATATCCACAGGGAGTCTCTCCCCATCTCTGATCTCATCAGGGAGTCATTCCCCATCTCTGATCTCCACAGGGAGTCACTCCCCATCTCTGATCTCCACAGGGAGTCTCTCTCTGTCTGTGATCTCCACAGGGAATCACTCCCCATCTCCGATCTCCACAGGGATTCTCTCCCTATCTCTGATTACCACATTGAGCCACTCTTCATCTCTGATGTCCACAGTGAATCTCTCCCCATCTCTGATCTCCGCAGGGAGTCAGTATCCATCTCTGATATCCGCCGGGAATCTTCCCTATCTCTGATCTCCACAGGGAGTGAGTCTCCAACACTGATTTCTACAGGGAGACTTTCTCCTTCTCCGATCTCTATAAGGAGTAATTCCCCAGCTCTAATCTCCATAGTGAGTCACTCCCCATCTCTGATCTGCACAGGGAATCACTCCCGATCTCTGATCTCCACAGGGAATCACTGCCCATCTCTGATCTCCACAGGGAGTCACTCTCCATCTCTGATCTGCACAGGGAATCACTCCCGATCTCTGATCTCCACAGGGAATCACTGCCCATCTCTGATCTCCACAGGGAGACAGTCTCCATCTCTGATCTCCACAGGGTGTCACTTTCTATCTTTGATCTCCACAGAGAATCACTTCCCATCTCTCATTCCACAGGGATTCTCTCCCCATCTCTGATAACCACAGAGAGTCACTCTTCATCTCTGATCTCCACAGTGAATCTCACCCCATCTCTGAACTCCACAGGGTTCTTTCTCCTTCTCCGATCGTCATAGGGAGTAATTCCCCATCTGTTATCTCCATAGGGAGTCACTCCTCATCTCTGATCTCCACAGGGCGTCACTCCCCTTCTCGGATTTCCACAGCATGTCACTCCCCATCTCTGAACCCCACAGGGCGTCACTCTCCATCTCTGATCTCAACAGGGATTCACTATATATCTCTGATTACCACAGAGCGTCACTCTTCAACTCTGATTTCCACAGTGAATCTCACCCCATTTTGATCTCCGCAGGGAGACAGTCTCCATCTCTGATCTCCACAGGGTGTCGCTTTCTATCTTTGATCTCCACAGAGAATCACTTCCCATCTCTGATCTCCACAGGGATTCTCTCCCCATCTCCGATCTCCACAGGGAGTCTCTCTCTATCTCTGATCTCCACAGGGGGTCTCTCCACATCTCTGTTCTCCACACGGGATTCTCTCCCTATCTCTGATTACCACAGAGAGTCACTCTTCATCTCTGATCTCCACAGTGAATCTCTCCCCATCTCTGATTTCCACAGGGAGTCAGTTTCCATCTCTGATCTCCACAGGGAATCTCTCCCCATCTCTGATCTTCACAGGGAATCTCTCCTCATCTCTGAACTCCACAGGGAGTCATTCCCCATCTCTTATCTCCACAGGGAGTGAGTCTCCATCTCTGATTTCGACAGGGAGTGTTTCTCTTTCTCCGATATCTATAGGAAGTAATTCCCCAGACCTAATCTCCATAGGGAGTCACTCCCCATCTCTGATCTCCACAGGGAATCACTGGCCATCTCGGATCTCCACAGGGAGTCACTCTCCATCCCTGATTTCTACAGGGAGTCTTTCTCCTTCTCTGATCTCCACAGGGAGTAATTGCCCAGCTGTAATCTCCATAGGGAGTCATTCCTCATCTCTGATCTCCACAGGGTGTCACTCCCCATCTCTGATCACCACAGGGTGTGAGTTTCCATCTGTGATCTCTACAGGAGTCTTTCATCTGCACAGAGATTCACTTTATATCTCTGATAACCACAGAGCGTCACTCTTCAACTCTGATTTCCACAGTGAATCTCACCCCCATTTTGATCCCCGCAGGGAAACAGTCTCCATCTCTGATCTCCACAGGGTGTCACTTTCTATCTTTGATCTCCACAGAGAATCACTTCCCATCTCTCATCTCCACAGGGATTCTCTCCCCATCTCTGATCTGCAAAGTGATTCTCTCCCCATCTCAGATCACCACAGAGGGTCACGCTTCATCTCTGATCTCCACAGGGAGTCACTCCCCATCTCTGATCTCCACAGGGAGTCTCTCTCTGTCTGTGATCTCCACAGGGAATCACTCCCCATCTCCGATGTCCACAGGGATTCTCTCACCATCTCTGATCTCCGCAGGGAGTCACTCCTCATCTCTGATCTCCACAGGGATTCTCTCCCTATCTCTGATTACCACATTGAGCCACTCTTCATCGCTGATGTCCACAGTGAATCTCTCCCCATCTCTGATCTCCGCAGGGAGTCAGTATCCATCTCTGATCTCCACAGGGAATCTCTCCCCATCTCTGATCTCCACAGCAAGTCTTTCTCCTTCTCCGATCTCCATAGGGCGTAATTCCCCATCTGTTATCTCCATAGGGAGTCACTCCTCATCTCTGATCTCCACAGGGCGTCACTCCCCTTCTCGGATTTCGACAGCACGTCACTCCCCATCTCTGAACCCCACAGGGCGTCACTCTCCATCTCTGATCTCAACAGGGATTCACTCCCCATCCCTGATCCCCACAGGGATTCGCTCCCCATCTCTGATATCGACAGGGAGTGAGTTTCCATCTCTGATCTCTACAGGAGTCTTTCTCTATCTCTAATCTCAACAGAGATTCAATTTATATCTCTGATAACCACAGAGCATCACTCTTCAACTCTGATTTCCACAGTGAATCTCACCCCATTTTGATCTCTGCAGGGAGACAGTCTCCATCTCCGATCTCCACAGGGTGTCACTTTCTATCTTTGATCTCCACAGAGAAACACATCCCATCTCTGATCTCCACAGGGAGTCTCTCCTCATCTCTGTTCTCCACACGGGATTCTCTCCCTATCTCTGATTACCACAGAGAGTCACTCTTCATCTCTGATCTCCACAGTGAATCTCTCCCCATCTCTGATTTCCACAGGGAGTCAGTTTCCATCTCTGATCTCCACAGGGAATCTCTCCCCATCTCTGAACTCCACAGGGAGTCATTCCCCATCTCTTATCTCCACAGGGAGTGACTCCCCATCTCTGATCTCCACAAGGAATCTCTCCCCATCTCTGCTCTCCACAGTGATTCTCTCCCCATCTCTGATCTGCAAAGTGATTCTCTGCCCATCTCAGATCACCACAGAGGGTCACGCTTCATCTCTGATCTCCACAGGGAGTAACTCCCCATCTCTGATCTCCACAGGGAGTCTCTCTCTGTCTGTGATCTCCACAGGGAATCACTCCCCATCTCCGATGTCCACATGGATTCTCTCACCATCTCTGATCTCCGCAGGGAGTCACTCCTCATCTCTGATCTCCACAGGGATTCTCTCCCTATCTCTGATTACCACATTGAGCCACTCTTCATCGCTGATGTCCACAGTGAATCTCTCCCCATCTCTGAACTCCACAGGGAGTCATTCCCCATCTCTTATCTCCACAGGGAGTGAGTCTCCATCTCTGATTTCGACAGGGAGTCTTTCTCCTTCTCTGATCTCCATAGGGAGTAATTGCCCAGCTATAATCTCCACAGGGCGGCTCTCCCCATCCCTGATCCCCACAGGGAGTCACTCCCCATCTCTGATCTCCACAGGGTGTGGGTTTCCATCTCTGATCTCTACAGGAGTCTTTCATCTCCACAGAGATTCACTTTATATCTCTGATAACCACAGAGCATCACTCTTCAACTCTGATTTCCACAGTGAATATCACCCCATTTTGATCTCTGCAGGGAGACAGTCTCCATCTCTGATCTCCACATGGTGTCACTTTCTATCTTTGATCTCCACAGAGAATCACTCCCCATCTCTGATCTCCACAGGGATTCTCTCCCCATCTCTGATCTCCACAGAGAGTCACTCTTCATCTCTCATCGCCACACGGATTCTCTTCCCATCTCTGATCTCCACAGTGATTCTCTCCCCATCTCTGATCTGCAAAGGGATTCTCTCCCCATCTCAGATCACCACAGAGGGTCACACTTCATCTCTGATCTCCACAAGGAATCTCCCCCCATGTCTGATCTCCACAAGGAATCTCCCCCCATCTCTGATATCCACTGGGAGTCTCTCCCCATCTCTGATCTCCACAGGGAGTCACTCCCCATCTCTGATCTCCACAGGGAGTCTCTCTCTGTCTGTGATCTCCACAGGGAATCACTCCCCATCTCCGATGTCCACAGGGATTCTCTCACCATCTCTGATCTCCATAGGGAGTCACTCCCCATCTCTGATCTCCACAGGGATTCTCTCCCTATCTCTGATTACCACATTGAGCCACTCTTCATCTCTGATGTCCACAGTGAATCTCTCCCCATCTCTGATCTCCGCAGGGAGTCAGTATCCATCTCTGATCTCTACAGGGAATCTCTCCCCATCTCTGATCTCCACAGCATCTTTCTCCTTCTCCGATCTCCTTAGGGCGTAATTCCCCATCTGTTATCTCCACAGGGAGTCACTCCTCATCTCCGATCTCCACAAGGAGTCACTCTCCATCTCCGACCTCCACAGGGAGCCTGTCCCCATCTCTGATCTTCACAGGGTGTCAGTACTGATCTCTGATCTCCACAGGCAGTCACTCTCTGTCTCTGATCTCCACAGGGAGTGACTCCCCATCTCTGATCTCCACAAGGAATCTCTCCCCATCTCTGCTCTCCACAGTGATTCTCTCCCCATCTCTGATCTGCAAAGTGATTCTCTCCCCATCTCAGATCACCACAGAGGGTCACGCTTCATCTCTGATCTCCACAGGGAGTCACTCCCCATCTCTGATCTCCACAGGGAGTCTCTCTCTGTCTGTGATCTCCACAGGGAATCACTCCCCATCTCCGATGTCCACAGGGATTCTCTCACCATCTCTGATCTCCGCAGGGAGTCACTCCTCATCTCTGATCTCCACAGGGATTCTCTCCCTATCTCTGATTACCACATTGAGCCACTCTTCATCGCTGATGTCCACAGTGAATCTCTCCCCATCTCTGATCTCCGCAGGGAGTCAGTATCCATCTCTGATCTCCACAGGGAATCTCTCCCCATCTCTGATCTCCACAGCAAGTCTTTCTCCTTCTCCGATCTCCATAGGGCGTAATTCCCCATCTGTTATCTCCATAGGGAGTCACTCCTCATCTCTGATCTCCACAGGGCGTCACTCCCCTTCTCGGATTTCGACAGCACGTCACTCCCCATCTCTGAACCCCACAGGGCGTCACTCTCCATCTCTGATCTCAACAGGGATTCACTCCCCATCCCTGATCCCCACAGGGATTCGCTCCCCATCTCTGATATCGACAGGGAGTGAGTTTCCATCTCTGATCTCTACAGGAGTCTTTCTCTATCTCTAATCTCAACAGAGATTCAATTTATATCTCTGATAACCACAGAGCATCACTCTTCAACTCTGATTTCCACAGTGAATCTCACCTCATTTTGATCTCTGCAGGGAGACAGTCTCCATCTCCGATCTCCACAGGGTGTCACTTTCTATCTTTGATCTCCACAGAGAAACACATCCCATCTCTGATCTCCACAGGGAGTCTCTCCGCATCTCTGTTCTCCACACGGGATTCTCTCCCTATCTCTGATTACCACAGAGAGTCACTCTTCATCTCTGATCTCCACAGTGAATCTCTCCCCATCTCTGATTTCCACAGGGAGTCAGTTTCCATCTCTGATCTCCACAGGGAATCTCTCCCCATCTCTGAACTCCACAGGGAGTCATTCCCCATCTCTTATCTCCACAGGGAGTGAGTCTCCATCTCTGATTTCGACAGGGAGTCTTTCTCCTTCTCTGATCTCCATAGGGAGTAATTGCCCAGCTATAATCTCCACAGGGCGGCTCTCTCCATCCCTGATCCCCACAGGGAGTCACTCCCCATCCCTGATCCCCACAGGGAGTCACTCCCCATCTCTGATCTCCACAGGGTGTGGGTTTCCATCTCTGATCTCTACAGGAGTCTTTCATCTCCACAGAGATTCACTTTATATCTCTGATAACCACAGAGCATCACTCTTCAACTCTGATTTCCACAGTGAATATCACCCCATTTTGATCTCCGCAGGGAGACAGTCTCCATCTCTGATCTCCACATGGTGTCACTTTCTATCTTTGATCTCCACAGAGAATCACTCCCCATCTCTGATCTCTACAGGGATTCTCTCCCCATCTCTGATCTCCACAGAGAGTCACTCTTCATCTCTCATCGCCACAGGGATTCTCTTCCCATCTCTGATCTCCACAGTGATTCTCTCCCCATCTCTGATCTGCAAAGGGATTCTCTCCCCATCTCAGATCACCACAGAGGGTCACACTTCATCTCTGATCTCCACAAGGAATCTCCCCCCATGTCTGATCTCCACAAGGAATCTCCCCCCATCTCTGATATCCACTGAGAGTCTCTCCCCATCTCTGATCTCCACAGGGAGTCACTCCCCATCTCTGATCTCCACAGGGAGTCTCTCTCTGTCTGTGATCTCCACAGGGAATCACTCCCCATCTCCGATGTCCACAGGGATTCTCTCACCATCTCTGATCTCCACAGGGAGTCACTCCCCATCTCTGATCTCCACAGGGATTCTCTCCCTATCTCTGATTACCACATTGAGCCACTCTTCATCTCTGATGTCCACAGTGAATCTCTCCCCATCTCTGATCTCCGCAGGGAGTCAGTATCCATCTCTGATCTCCACAGGGAATCTCTCCCCATCTCTGATCTCCACAGCGGCTTTCTCCTTCTCCGATCTCCTTAGGGCGTAATTCCCCATCTGTTATCTCCACAGGGAGTCACTCCTCATCTCCGATCTCCACAAGGAGTCACTCTCCATCTCCGACCTCCACAGGGAGCCTGTCCCCATCTCTGATCTTCACAGGGTGTCAGTACTGATCTCTGATCTCCACAGGCAGTCACTCTCTGTCTCTGATCTCCACAGTGAGTGACTCCCCATCTCTGATCTCCACAGGGATTCGCTCCACATCTCTGATCACCACAGAGAGTAACCCTTTATCTCTGATCTCCACAAGGAATCTCTCCCCATCTCTGATCTCCACAAGGAATCTCTCCCCATCTCTGATCTCCATCAGGGAGTCCCTTTCTTTCTCTGAGCTCCACAGGGAGTCTCTCTCTATCTCTGATGTCCACAGGGTGTCCATCACGGATCTCCACAGGGAGTGTCTCCTTCTCTGATCTTTACAGGGAGTCTTTCTCCTTCTCTGATCTCCATAGGGTGTAATTGCCCAGCTCTAATCTCCGTAGGGAGCCACTCCACATTTCTGATCTCCACAGAGAATCACTACTGATCTGTGATCTCCACAGGGTGTCACTCCCCATCTCTGATCACCAAATGGTGTCACTCTCCTTCTCCGATCTCCACAGGCAGTCACTATCCATCTCTGATATCCATAAGGAATCTCTGCCCATCTCTGATCTCGACAGGGAGTCTCTCTTTATCTCTGATCTCCACAGGGAGTCACTTTCTATCTCTGATCTCGACAGGGAGTCACTTTCTATCTCTGATCTCCACAGGAAGTCACTCTGCATCTCTGATCTCCACAGGGATTCTCTCTCTATCTCTGAACTCCA
Source organism: Hypanus sabinus (assembly GCF_030144855.1). Classification (NCBI taxonomy): domain Eukaryota; kingdom Metazoa; phylum Chordata; class Chondrichthyes; order Myliobatiformes; family Dasyatidae; genus Hypanus; species Hypanus sabinus. Next base: position 79,591,695 of record NC_082715.1, on the reverse strand, counting down.
CAGGGAGTCTCTCCCCATCTCTGTTCTCCACACATGATTCTCTCCCTATCTCTGATTACCACAGAGAGTCACTCTTCACCTCTGATCTCCGCAGTTAATCTCTCCCCATCTCTGATTTCCGCAGGGAGTCAGTTTCCATCTCTGATCTCCACAGGGAATCTCTCCCCATCTCTGATCTCCACAGGGAATCTCTCCCCATCTCTGAACTCCACAGGGAGTCATTCCCCATCTCTTATCTCCACAGGGAGTGAGTCTCCATCTCTGATTTCGACAGGGAGTGTTTCTCTTTCTCCGATATCTATAGGAAGTAATTCCCCAGATCTAATCTCCATAGGGAGTCACTCCCCATCTCTGATCTCCACAGGGAATCACTCCCCATCTCGGATCTCCACAGGGAGTCACTCTCTATCCCTGATTTCTACAGGGAGTTTTTCTCCTTCTCCAATCTGCATAGGGAGTAATTGCCCAGCTATAATCTCCACAGGGCGGCTCTCTCCATCCCTGATCCCCACAGGGAGTCACTCCCCATCTCTGATCTCCACAGGGTGTGGGTTTCCATCTCTGATCTCTACAGGAGTCTTTCATCTCCACAGAGTTTCACTTTATATCTCTGATCACCACAGAGCATCACTCTTCAACTCTGATTTCCACAGTGAATATCACCCCATTTTGATCTCCGCAGGGAGACAGTCTCCATCTCTGATCTCCACATGGTGTCACTTTCTATCTTTGATCTCCACAGAGAATCACTTCCCATCTCTGATCTCCACAGGGATTCTCTCCCCATCTCTGATCTCCACAGAGAGTCACTCTTCATCTCTCATCTCCACAGGGATTCTCTTCCCATCTCTGATCTCCGCAGTGATTCTCTCCCCATCTCTGATCTGCAAAGGGATTCTCTCCCCATCTCAGATCACCACAGAGGGTCACACTTCATCTCTGATCTCCACAAGGAATCTCCCCCCATGACTGATCTCCACAAGGAATCTTCCCCCATCTCTGATATCCACTGGGAGTCTCTCCCCATCTCTGATCTCATCAGGGAGTCATTCCCCATCTCTGATCTCCACAGGGTGTCACTCCCCATCTCTGATCTCCACAGGGAGTCTCTCTCTGTCTGTGATCTCCACAGGGAATCACTCCCCATCTCCGATGTCCACAGAGATTCTCTCACCATCTCTGATCTCCACAGGGAGTCACTCCCCATCTCTGATCTCCACAGGGAGTCACTCCCCATCTCTGATCTCCACAGGGATTCTCTCCCTATCTCTGATTACCACATTGAGCCACTCTTCATCTCTGATGTCCACAGTGAATCTCTCCCCATCTCTGATCTCCGCAGGGAGTCAGTATCCATCTCTGATCTCCACAGGGAATCTCTCCCCATCTCTGATCTCCACAGCGTCTTTCTCCTTCTCCGATCTCCTTAGGGCGTAATTCCCCATCTGTTATCTCCACAGGGAGTCACTCCTCATCTCCGATCTCCACAAGGAGTCACTCCCCATCTCCGACCTCCACAGGGAGCCTGTCCCCATCTCTGATCTTCACAGGGTGTCAGTACTGATCTCTGATCTCCACAGGCAGTCACTCTCTGTCTCTGATCTCCACAGGGAGTGACTCCCCATCTCTGATCTCCACAGGGATTCGCTCCACATCTCTGATCACCACAGAGAGTAACCCTTTATCTCTGATCTCCACAAGGAATCTCTCCCCATCTCTGATCTCCACAAGGAATCTCTCCCCATCTCTGTTGTCCACACATGATTCTCTCCCTATCTCTGATTACCACAGAGAGTCAGTTTCCATCTCTGATCTCCGCAGTTAATCTCTCCCCATCTCTGATTTCCACAGGGAGTCAGTTTCCATCTCTGATCTCCACAGGGAATCTCTCCCCATCTCTGAACTCCACAGGGAGTCATTCCCCATCTCTTATCTCCACAGGGAGTGAGTCTCCATCTCTGATTTCTACAGGGAGTGTTTCTCTTTCTCCGATATCTATAGGGAGTAATTCCCCAGCTGTAATCTCCACAGGGCGGCTCTCTCCATCCCCGATCCCCACAGGGTGTCACTCCCCATCTCTGATCTCCACAGGGTGTGAGTTTCCATTTGTGATCTCTACAGGAGTCTTTCATCTCCACAGAGATTCACTTTATATCTCTGATAACCACAGAGCATCACTCTTCAACTCTGATTTCCACAGTGAATATCACCCCATTTTGATCTCTTCAGGGAATCAGTCTCCATCTCTGATCTCCACAGGATTTCACTTTCTATCTTTGATCTCCACAGAGAATCACTTCCCATCTCTCATCTCCACAAAGATTCTCTCCCCATCTCTGATCTCCACTGTGATTCTCTCCCCATCTCTGATCTGCAAAGGGATTCTCTTCCCATCTCAGATCACCACAAGGAATCTCCCCCCATCTCTGATCTCCGCAGGGAGTCACTCCCCATCTCTGATCTCCACAGGGAATCACTCCCCATCTCGGATCTCCACAGGGAGTCACTCTCTATCCCTGATTTCTACAGGGAGTTTTTCTCCTTCTCCAATCTGCATAGGGAGTAATTGCCCAGCTATAATCTCCACAGGGCGGCTCTCTCCATCCCTGATCCCCACAGGGAGTCACTCCCCATCTCTGATCTCCATAGGGTGTGGGTTTCCATCTCTGATCTCTACAGGAGTATTTCATCTCCACAGAGTTTCACTTTATATCTCTGATCACCACAGAGCATCACTCTTCAACTCTGATTTCCACAGTGAATATCACCCCATTTTGATCTCCGCAGGGAGACAGTCTCCATCTCTGATCTCCACATGGTGTCACTTTCTATCTTTGATCTCCACAGAGAATCACTTCCCATCTCTGATCTCCACAGGGATTCTCTCCCCATCTCTGATCTCCACAGAGAGTCACTCTTCATCTCTCATCTCCACAGGGATTCTCTTCCCATCTCTGATCTCCGCAGTGATTCTCTCCCCATCTCTGATCTGCAAAGGGATTCTCTCCCCATCTCAGATCACCACAGAGGGTCACACTTCATCTCTGATCTCCACAAGGAATCTCCCCCCATGACTGATCTCCACAAGGAATCTTCCCCCATCTCTGATATCCACTGGGAGTCTCTCCCCATCTCTGATCTCATCAGGGAGTCATTCCCCATCTCTGATCTCCACAGGGTGTCACTCCCCATCTCTGATCTCCACAGGGAGTCTCTCTCTGTCTGTGATCTCCACAGGGAATCACTCCCCATCTCCGATGTCCACAGAGATTCTCTCACCATCTCTGATCTCCACAGGGAGTCACTCCCCATCTCTGATCTCCACAGGGAGTCACTCCCCATCTCTGATCTCCACAGGGATTCTCTCCCTATCTCTGATTACCACATTGAGCCACTCTTCATCTCTGATGTCCACAGTGAATCTCTCCCCATCTCTGATCTCCGCAGGGAGTCAGTATCCATCTCTGATCTCCACAGGGAATCTCTCCCCATCTCTGATCTCCACAGCGTCTTTCTCCTTCTCCGATCTCCTTAGGGCGTAATTCCCCATCTGTTATCTCCACAGGGAGTCACTCCTCATCTCCGATCTCCACAAGGAGTCACTCCCCATCTCCGACCTCCACAGGGAGCCTGTCCCCATCTCTGATCTTCACAGGGTGTCAGTACTGATCTCTGATCTCCACAGGCAGTCACTCTCTGTCTCTGATCTCCACAGGGAGTGACTCCCCATCTCTGATCTCCACAGGGATTCGCTCCACATCTCTGATCACCACAGAGAGTAACCCTTTATCTCTGATCTCCACAAGGAATCTCTCCCCATCTCTGATCTCCACAAGGAATCTCTCCCCATCTCTGTTGTCCACACATGATTCTCTCCCTATCTCTGATTACCACAGAGAGTCAGTTTCCATCTCTGATCTCCGCAGTTAATCTCTCCCCATCTCTGAACTCCACAGGGAGTCATTCCCCATCTCTTATCTCCACAGGGAGTGAGTCTCCATCTCTGATTTCTACAGGGAGTGTTTCTCTTTCTCCGATATCTATAGGGAGTAATTCCCCAGCTGTAATCTCCACAGGGCGGCTCTCTCCATCCCCGATCCCCACAGGGTGTCACTCCCCATCTCTGATCTCCACAGGGATTCGCTCCACATCTCTGATCACCACAGAGAGTAACCCTTTATCTCTGATCTCCACAAGGAATCTCTCCCCATCTCTGATCTCCACAAGGAATCTCTCCCCATCTCTGTTGTCCACACATGATTCTCTCCCTATCTCTGATTACCACAGAGAGTCAGTTTCCATCTCTGATCTCCGCAGTTAATCTCTCCCCATCTCTGAACTCCACAGGGAGTCATTCCCCATCTCTTATCTCCACAGGGAGTGAGTCTCCATCTCTGATTTCTACAGGGAGTGTTTCTCTTTCTCCGATATCTATAGGGAGTAATTCCCCAGCTGTAATCTCCACAGGGCGGCTCTCTCCATCCCCGATCCCCACAGGGTGTCACTCCCCATCTCTGATCTCCACAGGGTGTGAGTTTCCATTTGTGATCTCTACAGGAGTCTTTCATCTCCACAGAGATTCACTTTATATCTCTGATAACCACAGAGCATCACTCTTCAACTCTGATTTCCACAGTGAATATCACCCCATTTTGATCTCCGCAGGGAGACAGTCTCCATCTCTGATCTCCACAGGATTTCACTTTCTATCTTTGATCTCCACAGAGAATCACTTCCCATCTCTCATCTCCACTGTGATTCTCTCCCCATCTCTGATCTGCAAAGGGATTCTCTTCCCATCTCAGATCACCACAAGGAATCTCCCCCCATCTCTGATCTCCGCAGGGAGTCACTCCCCATCTCTGATCTCCACAGGGAGTCTGTCTCTGTCTGTGATCTCCACAGGGAATCACTCCCCATCTCCGATGTCCACAGGGATTCTCTCACCATCCCTGATCTCCACAAGGAGTCACTCCCCATCTCTGATCTCCACAGGGATTCTCTCCCTATCTCTGATTACCACATTGAGCCACTCTTAATCTCTGATGTCCACAGTGAATCTCTCCCCATCTCTGATCTCCACAGCAAGTCTTTCTCCTTCTCCGATCTCCATAGGGAGTAATTCCCCATCTGTTATATCCATAGGGAGTCACTCCTCATCTCCGATCTCCACAAGGAGTCACTCTCCATCTCCGACCTCCACAGGGAGCCTGTCCCCATCTCTGATCTTCACAGGGTGTCAGTACTGATCTCTGATCTCCACAGGCAGTCACTCTCTGTCTCTGATCTCCACAGGGAGTGACTCCCCATCTCTGATCTCCACAAGGAATCTCTCCCCATCTCTGCTCTCCACAGTGATTCTCTCCCCATCTCTGATCTGCAAAGTGATTCTCTCCCCATCTCAGATCACCACAGAGGGTCACGCTTCATCTCTGATCTCCACAGGGAGTCACTCCCCATCTCTGATCTCCACAGGGATTCTCTCCCCATCTCTGATTACCACATTGAGCCACTCTTCATCTCTGATGTCCACAGTGAATCTCTCCCCATCTCTGATCTCCGCAGGGAGTCAGTATCCATCTCTGATCTCCACAGGGAATCTCTCCCCATCTCTGATCTCCACAGCGTCTTTCTCCTTCTCCGATCTCCTTAGGGCGTAATTCCCCATCTGTTATCTCCACAGGGAGTCACTCCTCATCTCCGATCTCCACAAGGAGTCACTCCCCATCTCCGACCTCCACAGGGAGCCTGTCCCCATCTCTGATCTTCACAGGGTGTCAGTACTGATCTCTGATCTCCACAGGCAGTCACTCTCTGTCTCTGATCTCCACAGGGAGTGACTCCCCATCTCTGATCTCCACAGGGATTCGCTCCACATCTCTGATCACCACAGAGAGTAACCCTTTATCTCTGATCTCCACAAGGAATCTCTCCCCATCTCTGATCTCCACAAGGAATCTCTCCCCATCTCTGTTGTCCACACATGATTCTCTCCCTATCTCTGATTACCACAGAGAGTCAGTTTCCATCTCTGATCTCCGCAGTTAATCTCTCCCCATCTCTGAACTCCACAGGGAGTCATTCCCCATCTCTTATCTCCACAGGGAGTGAGTCTCCATCTCTGATTTCTACAGGGAGTGTTTCTCTTTCTCCGATATCTATAGGGAGTAATTCCCCAGCTGTAATCTCCACAGGGCGGCTCTCTCCATCCCCGATCCCCACAGGGTGTCACTCCCCATCTCTGATCTCCACAGGGATTCGCTCCACATCTCTGATCACCACAGAGAGTAACCCTTTATCTCTGATCTCCACAAGGAATCTCTCCCCATCTCTGATCTCCACAAGGAATCTCTCCCCATCTCTGTTGTCCACACATGATTCTCTCCCTATCTCTGATTACCACAGAGAGTCAGTTTCCATCTCTGATCTCCGCAGTTAATCTCTCCCCATCTCTGAACTCCACAGGGAGTCATTCCCCATCTCTTATCTCCACAGGGAGTGAGTCTCCATCTCTGATTTCTACAGGGAGTGTTTCTCTTTCTCCGATATCTATAGGGAGTAATTCCCCAGCTGTAATCTCCACAGGGCGGCTCTCTCCATCCCCGATCCCCACAGGGTGTCACTCCCCATCTCTGATCTCCACAGGGTGTGAGTTTCCATTTGTGATCTCTACAGGAGTCTTTCATCTCCACAGAGATTCACTTTATATCTCTGATAACCACAGAGCATCACTCTTCAACTCTGATTTCCACAGTGAATATCACCCCATTTTGATCTCCGCAGGGAGACAGTCTCCATCTCTGATCTCCACAGGATTTCACTTTCTATCTTTGATCTCCACAGAGAATCACTTCCCATCTCTCATCTCCACAAAGATTCTCTCCCCATCTCTGATCTCCACTGTGATTCTCTCCCCATCTCTGATCTGCAAAGGGATTCTCTTCCCATCTCAGATCACCACAAGGAATCTCCCCCCATCTCTGATCTCCGCAGGGAGTCACTCCCCATCTCTGATCTCCACAGGGAGTCTGTCTCTGTCTGTGATCTCCACAGGGAATCACTCCCCATCTCCGATGTCCACAGGGATTCTCTCACCATCCCTGATCTCCACAAGGAGTCACTCCCCATCTCTGATCTCCACAGGGATTCTCTCCCTATCTCTGATTACCACATTGAGCCACTCTTAATCTCTGATGTCCACAGTGAATCTCTCCCCATCTCTGATCTCCACAGCAAGTCTTTCTCCTTCTCCGATCTCCATAGGGAGTAATTCCCCATCTGTTATATCCATAGGGAGTCACTCCTCATCTCCGATCTCCACAAGGAGTCACTCTCCATCTCCGACCTCCACAGGGAGCCTGTCCCCATCTCTGATCTTCACAGGGTGTCAGTACTGATCTCTGATCTCCACAGGCAGTCACTCTCTGTCTCTGATCTCCACAGGGAGTGACTCCCCATCTCTGATCTCCACAAGGAATCTCTCCCCATCTCTGCTCTCCACAGTGATTCTCTCCCCATCTCTGATCTGCAAAGTGATTCTCTCCCCATCTCAGATCACCACAGAGGGTCACGCTTCATCTCTGATCTCCACAGGGAGTCACTCCCCATCTCTGATCTCCACAGGGATTCTCTCCCCATCTCTGATCTTCACTGTGAGTCTTTCTCCTTCTCAGATCTCCATAGGGAGTAATTCACCATCTCTAATCTCCATAGGGAGTCTCTCCTCATCTCTGATCTCCACGGGGATTCTCTCCCCATCTCTGATTACCACAGAGAGTCACTCTTCATCTCTGATCTCCACAGGGAATCTCTCCCCATCTCTGATATGCACTGGGAGTCACTCCCCATCTTTGATCTCCACAGAGAGTCATTCCCCATCTCAGATCTGCACAGGGAAGGAGTCTCCATCTCTGATCTCTACAGGGAGTCTTTCTCCTTCTCGGATCTCTATAGGGAGTAATTCCGGAGCTCTGATCTCCATAGGGAGTCACTCCCCATCTCTGATCTCCACAGGGATCCACTCTCCATCTATGATCTGCACAGGGATTCACTTTCTATCTCTGATCTCCACAGGGAATCAGTCACCACATCTGATCTCCACAGGGAGTCACTCCCCATCTCTGATCTCCACAGGGAGTCACTCCCCATCTCTGATCTCCACAGGGAGTCACTCTCCATCTCTGATCTCCACAGGGAGTCACTTTCTATCTCTGATCTCCACAGGGAATCAATCCCCACCTCTGATCTCCTCAGAGTTTCACTGTTCATCTTTCATCTCCACAAGGAATCTCTCCCCATCTCTGATCTCCACAAGGAATCTATCCCCATGTCTGATCTCATCAGGGTGTCATTCCCCATCTCTGATCCCCACAGGGAGTCACTCCCCATCTCTGATCTCCACAGGGAGTCTCTCTCTGTCTGTGATCTCCACAGGGAGTCACTCCCCATCTCTGATATCCACAAGGGATTCTCTCCCTATCTCTGATTACCACAGAGAGTCACTCTTCATCTCTGATGTCCACAGTGAATCTCTCCCCATCTCTGATCTCTGCAGGGTGTCAGTATCCATCTCTGATCTCCACAGCAAGTCTTTCTCCTTCTCCGATATCCATAGGGAGTAATTCCCCATCTCTAATCTCCATAGGGATCACTCTCCATCAATGATCTCCACAGGGTGTCACTCCACTTTCCCCATCTCGGATCTCCGCAGGGAGTGAGTCTCCTTCTCTGATTACAGGGAGTCTTTCTCCTTCTCTGATCTCCATATGGTGTAATCGCCCAGCTCTAATCTCCATAGGGAGCCACTCCACATTTCTGATCTCCACAGGGAATCACTCCCCATCTCTGATCACCAAATGATTTCACTCTCCTTCTCCGATCTCCAGAGGCAGTCACTATCCATCTCTGATCTCCATAAGGAATCTCTCCGCATCTCTGATCACGACAGGGAGTCTCTCTCTATCTCTGATCTCGACAGGGAGTCACTTTCTATCTCTGATCTCCCCAGGGAATCAGTCACCACCTCTGATCTCCACAGGAAGTCACTCTGCATCTCCGATCTCCACAGGAAGTCTCTCTCTATCTCTGATCTCCACAGGGAATCTCTCCCCATCTCTGATCTCCACAGGGATTCGCTCCCCATCTCTGACCTCCACAGGGACTGAATTTCCATCTCTGATCTCTACAGGAGTCTTTCTCTATCTTTAATCTCCACAGAGATTCACTTTATATCTCTGATTACCACAGAGTGTCACTCTTCAACTCTGATTTCCACAGTGAATCTCACCCCATTTTGATCTCCGCAGGGAGTCACTCCCCATCTCTGATTTCCACAGGGTGTCACTCCCCATCTCTGATTTCCACAGGGAGTTATTCCCCATTTCTAATCTCCACAGGGATTCACTCCCCATCTCTGATCCCCAAAGGGTGTCACTCCCCATTTCTAAATGCCACAGGGAGTGAGTCCCCATCTGCGATTTCTACAGGGAGTCTTTCTCCTTCTCCGATATCTACAGGGAGTAATTCTGCTGCTCCAATCTCCATAGGGAGTCACTCCCCATCTCTGATCTCCACAGGAAATCACTCCTGCTCTCTCATCTGCACAGGGAGTAATTCCCCATCTCTGTTCTCCACAGGGTGTCTCTCTCTATCTCTGATCTCCACAGGGAGTCACTTTCTATGTCTGATCTCAACAGGGAATCACTCTCCATCTCTGATCTCCGTAAGGATTCTCTCCCCATCTCTGATCTCCACAGAGAGTCACTCTTCATCTCTGATTTCCACAACGAATCTCTCCCTATCTTTGATCTCCACAGGGAGTCTCTTTCTATCTCTGATCTCCACTGGGTGTCACTCTTCATCTCTAATATCCACAGCAGGTCTTTCTCCTTCTCCGATCTCCATAGGGAGTAATTCCCAATCTCTAATCTCCATAGGGAGTCACTCCTCATTTGGGATCTCCACAGGGAGTCACTCCCCATCTCTGATCTCCACAAGGGATTCTCTCCCTATCTCTGATTACCACAGAGAGTCACTCTTCATCTCTGATCTCCATAGCGAATCTCTCCCCATCTCTGATCTCCGCAGGGAGTCAGACTCCATCTCTGATCTCCACAGGGAATCTCTGCCCATCTCTGATATGCACTGGGAGTCACTCCCCATCTCTGATCTCATCAGGGTGTCATTCCCCCATCTCTGATCTCTACAGGGAGTCTCTCTCTGTCTGTGATCTCCACGGGGAATCACTCCCCATCTCTGATGTCCACCGGGAACCACTCCCCATCTCTGATCTCCACAGGGGATTCTCTCCCTATCTCTGATTACCAGAGAGAGTCACTCTTCATCTCTGATCTCCACAGGGAGTCAATCTCTGATCTCCACAGGGAATCTCTCCCCATCTCTGATCTCCACAGTAAGTCTTTCTCCTTCTCCGATCTCCATAGGGTGTAATTCCCCATCTCTCATCTCCATAGGGAGTCACTCCTCATCTGGGATCTCCACAGGGAATCTCTCCCTATCTCTGATCTCCACCGGGTGTCACTCTCCATCTCTGATGTCCACAGGGAGTCTCTCCCCATCTCTGATCTCCACAAGGGATTCTCCCCCTATCTCTGATTACCACAGACAGTCACTCGTCATCTCTGATCTCCTCAGTGAATCTCTCCCCATCTCTGATCTTCACTGTGAGTCTTTCTCCTTCTCAGATCTCCATAGGGAGTAATTCCCCATCTGTAATCTCCATAGGGAGTCATTCCTCATCTCCGATCCCCACAGGGAGTCACTCCCCATCTCTGATCTCGACATGGAGTCAGTCTCCATCTCTGATCTCCACAGGGAGTCTCTCCCCATCTCTGATCTGCACAGGGAGGGAGTCTCCATCTCTGATTTCAACAGGGAGTCTTTCTCCTTCTCTGATCTCTATAGGGAGTAATTCCGGAGCTCTAATCTCCATAGGGAGTCACTCCCCATCTCTGATCTGCACAGGGATTCACTCCCGATCTCCGATTTCCAATGGGTGTCTCTCCCTATCTCTGATCCCTACCGGGAGTCACTCCCCATCTCTGATCTCCACAGGGAGTCTCTCTCTATCTCTGATCTCCACAGGGAGTCACCTACTATCTCTGATCTCATCAGGGAATCAATCCCCACCTCTGATCTCCACAAGGAATCTCTCCCCATCTCTGATCTCCACAAGGAATCTCTCCCCATCACTGATCTCATCAGGGAGTCACTCCCCATCTCTGAACTGCACAGGGAATCACTCCCGATCTCTGATCTCCACAGGGAATCACTCTCCATCTCTGATTACCACAGAGAGTCACTCTTCATCTCTGATCCCCACAGGGATTCTCTCCCCATCTCTGATTACCACAGAGAGTCACTCTTCATCTCTGATGTCCACAGTGAATCTCTCCCCATCTCTAATCTCCATAGGGAACACTCTCCATCAATGATCTCCACAGGGTGTCACTCCACATTCCCCATCTCGGGTCTCCACAGGGAGTGAGTCTCCTTCTTTGATCTCTACAGGGAGTCTTTCTCCTTCTCCGATCTCCATAGGGAGTAATTGCCCAGCTCTAATCTCCATAGGGAGCCACTCCACATTTCTGATCTCCACAGGGAATCACTCCTGCTCTCTGATCTCCACAGGGTGTCACTCCCCATCTCTGATCACCAAATGGTTTCACTCTCCTTCTCCGATCTCCAGAGGCAGTCACTATCCATCTCTGATCTCCATAAGGAATCTCTGCCCATCTCTGATCTCGACAAGGAGTCTCTCTTTATCTCTGATCTCCACAGGGAGTCACTTTCTATCTCTGATCTTGACAGGGAGTAACTTTCTATCTCTGATCTCCACGGGGTATCAGTCACCACCTCTGATCTCCACAGGGAGTTACTCCCCATCTCTGATATCCACAGGGAGTCACTCTGCATCTCCGATCTCCACAGGAAGTCACTCCCCATCTCTGATATCTACAGAGAGTCACTCTCCACCTCCGATCTCCACAGGGAGTCAGTATCCATCTCTGATCTCCACAGGGATTCGCTCCCCATCTCTGACCTCCACAGGGACTGAGTTTCCATCTCTGATCTCTACAGGAGTCTTTCTCTATCTCTAATCTCCACAGAGATTCACTTTATATCTCTGATTACCACAGAGTGTCACTCTTCAACTCTGATTTCCACAGTGAATCTCACCCCATTTTGATCTCCGCAGGGAGTCAGTCTCCATCTCTGATCTCCACAGGGTGTCGCTTTCTATCTTTGATCTCCACAGAGAATCACTTCCCATCCCTGATCTCCACAGGGAGAATCTCCCTATCTGTGTTCTCCAGACGGGATTCTCTGCCTTGTTCTGATTACCACAGGGACTCACTCTTCATCTCTGATCTCCAGAATGAGTCATTCCCCACCTCTGATCTCCACAGGGAGTCACTTCCCATCACTGATATCCATAGGGAGACTGCCCCCATCTCTGTTCTACGCAGGGAGTCAGTCTCCAACTCTGATCTCCACAGGGAATCTCTCCCCATCTCTGATCTGCACTGGGGTCACTCCCCATCTCTGATCTCCACAGGGAGTCTCTCCCCATCACTGATCTCCACAGGGAGTCACTTTCTATCTCTGATCTCCATAAGGAATCTCTGCCCATCTCTGATCTCCATATGGAATCTCTGCCCATCTCTGATCTCGACAGGGCGTCTCTCTTTATCTCTGTTCTCCACAGGGAGTCACTTTCTATCTCTGATCTCCATGGGGATTCTCTCCCTATCGCTGATCTCCACAGAGAGTCACTCCCCATCTCTGATCTCCACAAGGAATCTCTCCCCATCTCTGATCTCCACAGTAAGTCACTCCCCATCTCTGATGTCCACAAGGAGTCACTCCCCATCTCTGATCTCCACAGGGAGTCTCTCTGTCTCTGATGTCCACAGGGAGTCACTCTCCATCTATGATCTCCACAGGGAGTCTCTATCTCTGACCTCCTTAGGGAGTCAGTCCATATCTCTGATCTCCAGAGGGTGTCACTCCCCATCTCTGATCTCCACAAGGAATCTCTCCCCATCTCTGATATTCAGAAGGGATTCTCTCCCTATCTCTGATTACCACAGAGAGTCACTCTTCATCGCTGATGTCCACAGTGAATCTCTCTATTACTCTGATCTCCACAGGGAGTCACTTTCTATCTCTGATCTCCCCAGGGAATCAGTCTCCACATCTGATTTCCACAGGGAGTCACTCCATATCTCTGATCCGCACAGGTAGTCATTCCCCATCTCTGATCTCCACAGGGAGTCAGTCTGCATCTCTGATTTCTACAGGGTGTCTTTTTCCTTCTCCGATCCCTATAGAGAGTAATTCCCCAGCTGTAATCTCCATAGGGAGTCACTCCTCATCTCTATCTCCGCAGGGAATCACTCCCTATCTGTGATGGCCACAGGGAGTCACTCCCCATCTCTGATCTCCACAAGGAGTCATTCCCCATCTCTAATCTCCACAGGGGTCAGTCTCAATCTCTGATCTCCACAGGGATTCTCTCCCCATCTCTGATCTCCACAGGGAGTCTTTCTCCTTCTCCGATCTCCATAGGGTGTATTTCCCCATCTCTAATCTCCATAGGGAGTCAACTCTCTTCTCCAGTCTCCACAGGGAGTCACTCTCCATCACTGATCTCCACAGGGAGTCACTCTCCATCACTGATCTCCACAGGGAGTCTCTATCTCTAACCTCCTTAGGGAGTCAGTCCACATCTCTGATCTCCACAGGGTGTCACTCCCCATTTCTGATCTCCACAAGGATTCTCTCCCCATCTCTGATCTCCACAAGGAATCTCTCCCCATCTCTGACCTCCACAGGAAGTCAGTCCCAATCTCTGATCTCCACAGGGATCCACTGCCGTCTGATCTCCACAGGGAGTCTCTCAATTACTCTGATCTCCACAGGGAATCACTCCCCATCTCTGATCTCCACATGGAATCTCTCCCCATCTCTGATCTCCATAGGGAGTCATTCCTCATCTCTGATCCCCACAGGGAATCACTCCCCATCTCTGATCTCCACATGGAATCTCTCCCCATCTCTGATCTCCACAGGGAATCACTCCCCATCTCTGATCTCCACATGGAATCTCTCCCCATCTCTGATCTCCATAGGGAGTCATTCCCCATCTCTACTCTCCACAGGGGTCAGTCTCAATCTCTGATCTCCACAGGGATTCTCTCCCTATCTCTGATCTCCACAGAGAGTCACTCTTCATTTCTGATAGTGAATCTCTCCCAATCTCTGATCTCCGCAGGGAGTCAGTCTCCATCTCTGATCTCCAGAGGGAGTCACTCCCCATCTCTGATCTCCACAGGGAGTAACTCCCCATCTCTGATCTCCACAAGGAATCTCTCCCCATCTCTGCTCTCCACAGTGATTCTCTCCCCATCTCTGATCTGCAAAGTGATTCTCTCCCCATCTCAGATCACCACAGAGGGTCACGCTTCATCTCTGATCTCCACAGGGTGTCACTCCCCATTTCTGATCTCCACAAGGATTCTCTCCCCATCTCTGATCTCCACATGGAATCTCTCCCCATCTCTGATCTCCATAGGGAGTCATTCCCCATCTCTAATCTCCACAGGGGTCAGTCTCAATCTCTGATCTCCACAGGGATTCTCTCCCTATCTCTGATCTCCACAGAGAGTCACTCTTCATTTCTGATAGTGAATCTCTCCCAATCTCTGATCTCCGCAGGGAGTCAGTCTCCATCTCTGATCTCCACAGGGAGTCACTCCCCATCTCTGATCTCCACAGGGAGTCACTCCCCATCTCTGATCTCCACAGGGAGTAACTCCCCATCTCTGATCTCCACAGGGAGTCTCTCTCTGTCTGTGATCTCCAGAGGGAATCACTCCCCATCTCCGATCTCCACAGGGAGTAACTCACCATCTCCAATCTCCACCGGGTGTCCCTCTCTATATCTGATCTCCACAGGGTGTCAGTCCCCATCTCTGATATTCGCAGGGAGCCACTTCCCATCTCTGATCTACTCAGGGAGTCTCTCTCTAACTCTGATCTCTACAGGGAGTCACTCTCCATTTCTGATCTCTGCAGGGTGTCACTCCCCATCTCTGATCTCCACAGGGAGTAACTCACCATCTCCGATCTCCACAGGGTGTCCCTCTCTATATCTGATCTCCACAGGGTGTCAGTCCCCAACGCTGATATTTGCAGGGAGCCGCTTCCCATCTCCGATCTCAACATGGAGTCACTCCCCATCTCTGATCCCCACAAGGAATTTCTCCCCATCTCTGACCTCCACAGGGAGTCAGTCCCAGTCTCTGATCTCCACAGGGATCCACTGCTGTCTGATCTCCACAGGGAGTCTCTCTATAACTCTGATCTCCACAGGGAATCTCTCTCCATCTCTGATCTCCATAGGGAGTCATTCCTCATCTCCGATCCCCACAGGGAGTCACTCTCCATCTCTGATCTCGACATGGAGTCAGTACCCATCTCTGATCTCCACAGGGATTCTCTCCCTATCTCTGATTACCACAGAGAGTCACTCTTCATTTCTGATAGTGAATCTCTCCCAATCTCTGATCTCCGCAGGGAGTCAGTCTCCATCTCTGATCTCCACAGGGAATCAGTGCCCATCTCTGATCTCCACAAGGAGTCACTCCCCATGTCTGATCTCCAGAGGGAGTCACTCCCCATCTCTGATCTCCACAGGGTGTCTTTCTCTTTTTCTGATCTCCACAGAGAGTCACTGATCTCCACATGGAGTCACTTTCTATCTCTGATCTCTGTCGGGAGTCACTCCCCATCTCCAATCTCCACCGGGTGTCCCTCTCTATATTTGATTTCCACAAGGTGTCAGTCCCCATCTCTGATCTCCACAAGGAATCACTCCCCATCTCTGATCTCCTTAAGGAATCTCTTCCCATCACAGATGTCGACAGGGAGTCTCTCTCTATCTCTATTCTCCACAGGGATTCACTCCACATCTCTGATCCGCACAGGTAGTCACTCCCCATCACTGATCTCCACAGGGAGTCAGTCTGCATCTCTGATTGCTACAGGGTGTCTTTTTCCTTCTCCAATCCCTATAGAGAGTAATTCTCCAGCTGTAATCTCCATAGGGAGTCAATCCTCATCTCTATCTCCGCAGGGAATCCCTCCCTATCTGTGATGGCCACAGGGAGTCACTCCCCATCGCTGATCTCCACAGGGAGTCATTCCCCATCTCTAATCTCCACAGGGGTCAGTCTCAATCTCTGATCTCCACAGGGATTCTCTCCCCATCTCTGATCTCCACAGGGAGTCTTTCTCCTTCTCCGATCTCCATAGGGTGTATTTCCCCATCTCTAATCCCCATAGGGAGTCCCCCCTCTTCTCCAGTCTCCACAGGGAGTCACTCTCCATCACTGTTCTCCACAGGGAGTCACTCTCCATCTATGATCTCCACATGGAGTCTCTATCTCTGACCTCCTTAGGGAGTCAGTCCATATCTCTGATCTCCAGAGGGTGTCACTCCCCATCTCTGATCTCCACAAGGAATCTCTCCCCATCTCTGATATCCAGAAGGGATTCTCTCCCTATCTCTGATTACCACAGAGAGTCACTCTTCATCTCTGATGTCCACAGTGAATCTCTCCCCATCTCTGATCTCCGCAGGGTGTCAGTATCCATCTCTGATCTCCACAACAAGTCTTTCTCCTTCTCCGATATCCATAGGGAGTAATTCCCCATCTCTAATCTCCATAGGGATCACTCTTCATCTGGGATCTCCACAGGGAATCTCATCCTTTCTCTGATCTCCACTGGGAGTCGCTCCGCATCTCTGATCTCCACAGGGAAACTCTCCCCATCTCTGATCTGCACTGGGGTCACTCCCCATCTCTGATCTCCACAGGGAGTCACTCCCTATCTCTGATCTCCACAGGGAATCACTCCCCATCTCTGATCTCCACAGGGAATCACTGCCCATCTCTGATGTCCACATGGAATCTCTCCCCATCTCTGATCTCCATAGGGAGTCATTCCTCATCTCCGATCCCCACAGGGAGTCACTCTCCATCTCTGATCTCGACATGGAGTCAGTACCCATCTCTGATCTCCACAGGGATTCTCTCCCTATCTCTGATCTCCACAGGGATTCTCTCCCTATCTCTGATTACCACAGAGCGTCACTCTTCATTTCTGATAGTGAATCTCTCCCCATCTCTGATCTCCGCAGGGAGTCAGTCTCCATTTCTGATCTCCAGAGGGAGTCACTCCCCATCTCTGATCTCCACAGGGAGTAACTCACCATCTCCAATCTCCACCGGGTGTCCCTCTCTATATCTGATCTCCACAGGGTGTCAGTCCCCATCTCTGATATTCGCAGGGAGCCACTTCCCATCTCTGATCTCAACAGGGAGTCACTCGCCATCTCTGATCTCCTCAGGGATTCACTTTCTATCTCTGATCTCCACAGGGAATCAGTCACCACATCTGATCTCTACAGGGAGTCACTCTGCATTTCTGATCTCCAGAGGGGGTCACTCCCCATCTGTGATCTCCACAAGGATTCTCTCTCCATCTCTGATCCCCATAATGAATCTCTCCCCATCACAGATGTCGACAGGGAGTCTCTCTCTATCTGTAATCTCCACAGGGATTCACTGCACATCTCTGATCCGCACAGGTAGTCACTCCCCATCTCTGATCTCCACAGGAAGTCAGTCTGTATCTCTGATTTCTACAGGGTGGCTTTTTCCTTCTCCAATCCCTATAGAGAGTAATTCCCCAGCTGTAATCTCCATAGGGTGTCAATCCTCATCTCTATCTCCACAGGGAATCACTCACTATCTGTGATGGCCACAGGGAGTCACTCCCCATCTCTGATCTCCACAGGAAGTCAGTCTGTATCTCTGATTTCTACAGGGTGGCTTTTTCCTTCTCCAATCCCTATAGAGAGTAATTCCCCAGCTGTAATCTCCATAGGGTGTCAATCCTCATCTCTATCTCCACAGGGAATCACTCACTATCTGTGATGGCCACAGGGAGTCACTCCCCATCTCTGATCTCCACAGGAAGTCAGTCTGTATCTCTGATTTCTACAGGGTGGCTTTTTCCTTCTCCAATCCCTATAGAGAGTAATTCCCCAGCTGTAATCTCCATAGGGTGACAATCCTCATCTCTATCTCCACAGGGAATCACTCACTATCTGTGATGGCCACAGGGAGTCACTCCCCATCTCTGATCTCCACAGGGAGTCATTCCCCATCTCTAATCTCCACAGGGGTCAGTCTCAATCTCTGATCTCCACAGGGATTCTCTCCCCATCTCTGATCTCCACAGGGAGTCTTTCTCCTTCTCTGATCTCCATAGGGTGTATTTCCCCATCTCTAATCTCCATAGGGAGTCACCCCTCTTCTCCAGTCTCCACAGGGAGTCACTCTCCATCACTGATCTCCACAGGGAGTCCCTCTCCATCTATGATCTCCACAGGGAGTCTCTATCTCTGACCTCCTTAGGGAGTCAGTCCACATCTCTGATCTCCACTGGGTGTCACTGCCCATTTCTGATCTCCACAAAGTTTCTCTCCCCATCTCTGATCTCCACGTCTCTGATCTCCACAAGGAATCTCTCCCCATCACTGACCTCCACAGGGAGTCTGTCCCAATCTCTGATCTCCACAGGGATCCACTGCCATCTGATCTCCACAGGGAGTCTCTCAATTACTCTGATCTCCAATGGGAGTCACTTTCTATCTCTGATCTTCCTAGGGAATCACTCCCCATCTGTGATCTCCACAGGGAGACACTCCCCATCTCTGGTATTCGCAGGGAGCTACTTCCCATCTCTGATCTCAGCAGCGAGTCTCTCTCTAACCCTGATCTCTACAGGGAGTCGCTCTCCATTTCTGATCTCCACTGGGAGTAACTCACCATCTCCGATCTCCACAGGGTGTCCCTCTCTATATCTGATCTCCACAGTGTGTCAGTCCCCATCTCTGATATTCACAGGGAGCCACTTCCCGTCTCTGATCTCAACAGGGAGTCTCTCCCCATCTCGGATCTCCACAGTTAGTCTCTCTCTAACCCTGATCTCTACAGGGATTCACTCTCCATTTCTGATCTCCACAGGGTGTCACTCCCCATCTCTGATCTCCACAAGGAATCACTGCCCATCTCTGATCTCCACACTGAATCTCTCCCCATCTCTGATCTCCATAGGGAGTCATTCCTCATCTCCGATCCCCACAGGGAGTCACTCTCCATCTCTGATCTCGACATGGAGTCAGTACCCATCTCTGATCTCCACAGGGATTCTCTCCCTATCTCTGATTACCACAGAGTCACTCTTCATTTCTGATAGTGAATCTCTCCCCATCTCTGATCTCCACAGGGAATAGATCACCATCTCCAATCTCCACCGGGTGTCCCTCTCTATATATGATCTCCACAGGGTGTCAGTCCCCATCTCTGATATTCGCAGGGAGCCACTTCCCATCTCTGATCTCAACAGGGAGTCACTCGCCATCTCTGATCTCCTCAGGGAGTCTCTCTCTATCTCAGATGTCCACAGGGAGTCACTTTCTATCTCTGATCTGCACAGGGAATCAGTCACCACATCTGATCTCCACAGGGAGCCACTACTCGTCTTTGATCTCTGCAGGGTGTCTCTCTCTATCTCTGATCTCCGCAGGGATACTCTCCCCATCTCTGATCTCCACAGGGATACTCTCCCCATCTCTGATCTCCAAAGAGTGTCTACCCCATCTCTGATCTCCACAGGGAGTCTCTCTCTATCTCTGATCTGCACAGGGAATCACTCCCCATCTCTGATCTCCACAGGGAGTCTCTCCCCATCTCTGATCACAGGGATTCTCTCCCCATCTCTGATCACCACAGAGTGTCACTCTTCATCTCTGATCTTCACACTGAATCTCTCCCCATCTCTGATCTCCACAGAGCGTCTCTCCCCATCTCTGATCTTCAGAGAGAGACACGCCCTGTCTCTGATCTCCACAGGGAGTCACTTTCTATCTCTGATCTGCACAAGGATTCTCTCCCCATCTCTGCTCTCCACAGTGATTCTCTCCCCATCTCTGATCTGCAAAGGGATTCTCTCCCCATCTCAGATCACCACAGAGGGTCACGCTTCATCTCTGATCTCCACAAGGAATCTCTCCCCATCTCTGATCTCCACAAGGAATCTCCCCCCATCTCTGATATCCACAGGGAGTCTCTCCCCATCTCTGATCTCATCAGGGAGTCATTCCCCATCTCCTATCTCCACAGGGATTCTCTCCCTATCTCTGATTACCACATTGAGCCACTCTTCATCTCTGATCTCCACAGGGAGTCTCTCCCCATCTCTGATCTCATCAGGGAGTCATTTCCCCATCTCTGATCTCCACAGGGAGTCTCTCTCTATCTCTGATGTCCACAGGGAGCCACTTTCTATCTCTGATCTCCACAGGGATATTCTCCCCATCTCTGATCTCCAAAGGGTGTCTCCCCCTTCTCTGTTCTTCACAGGAAGTCAGTACCCATCTCTGATCTTCACAGGAAGTCACTCCCCATCTCTGATCTACGCTGGGAGTGACTCCCCATCTCCAATCTCCAGAGAAAGTCTATCTCTATCTCTGATCCCCACAGGGTGTCTCTCCCCATCTCTGATCTTCACAGGGAGTCAGTACCCATCTGTGATCTCCACAGTGAGTCTCTCTCTATCTCTGATCTGCACAGGGAATCACTCCCCATCTCTGATCTCCACAGGGAGTCTCTCACCATCTCTGATCACAGGGATTCTCTCCCCATCTCTGATCACCACAGAGTGTCACTCTTCATCTCTGATCTTCACACTGAATCTCTCCCCATCTCTGTTCTCCACAGGGAGACACTCCCCATCTCTGATCTCCACAGAGTGTCTCTCCCCATCTCTGATCTTCAGAGAGAGACACGCCCTGTCTCTGATCTCCACAGGGAGTCACTTTCTATCTCTGATCTTCACAGGGAATCTCTCCCCATCTCTGATCACAGGGATTCTCTCCCCATCTCTGATTACCACAGAGAGTCACTCTTCATCTCTGATCTCCACACTGAATCTCTCCCCATCTCTGATCTTCAGAGAGAGACACGCCCTGTCTCTGATCTCCACAGGGAGTCATTCCCCATCTTTGATCTCCAAAGGGAGTCACTTTCTATCACTTATCTCCACATGTGGTCAGTCCCCATCTCTGATCTCCACAGGGAGTCTCTCCCCATCTCTGATGTCCACAGGGAGTCTCTCCCCATCTCTGATCTGCACAGGGCATCACTCCACATCTCTGATCTCCATAGGGATTCTCTCCCCATCGCTGATCACCACAGAGTCACTCTTCATCTCTGTTCTCCACAAAGAATCTCACCCCATCTCTAATCTCCACAAGAAATTGCTCCCCATCTCTGATCTCCACAGAGAGTTACTTTCTATCTCTGATCTCCACAAGGGATTGTCTCCCTATCTCTGACTACCACAGAGAATCACTCTTCATCTCTGATCTCCACACTGAATCTCTCCCAATCTCTGTTCTCCACAGGGAGACACTCCCCATCTCTGATCTCCACAGAGCATCTCTCCCCATCTCTGATCTTCAGAGAGAGACACACCTTGTCTCTCATCTCCACAGTGAGTCATTCCCCATCTCTGACCTCCACCGGGCGTCACTAACCATCTCCGATCTCCACAGGGAGACTTTCCCCATCTCTGATCTGCAAAGGGAGTCACTTTCTATCACTTATCTCCACATGTGGTCATTCCCCATCTCTGATCTTCAGAGAGAGAGCTCCCCATCTCTGATCTCCACAGTGCGTGACTCACCATTTCTGATCGCCACTGGGTCTCCCTCTCTATATCTGATCTCCACATGGAATCACTCCCCATCTCTGATCTCCACAAGGAGTCATTTCCCATTAGTAATCTGCATAGGGAGTCACTCCCCATCTCTGATCTCCACAGGGATACTCTCCCCATCTCTGATCTCCACAAGGAGTCATTTCCCATTAGTAATCTGCATAGGGAGTCATTCCCCATCTCTGATCTCCACAGGGAGTCACTCCCCATCTCTGATATTTGAAGGGTGACACTCCCCATCTCTGATCTCCACAGGGAATCAGTCCCCATTTCTGATCTCCACAGGGAATCACTCCCCATCTCTGATCTCCACAGGGATACTCTCCCCATCTCTGATCTCCACAGGGAGTCGCTCTCTCTATCTCTGATGTCCACAGGGGTCGACATTCTATCTCTGATCTCCACAGGGATACTCTCCCCATCTCTGATCTCCACAAGGAGTCATTTCCCATTAGTAATCTGCATAGGGAGTCATTCCCCATCTCTGATCTCCACAGGGAGTCACTCCCCATCTCTGATATTTGAAGGGTGACACTCCCCATCTCTGATCTCCACAGGGAATCAGTCCCCATTTCTGATCTCCACAGGGAATCACTCCCCATCTCTGATCTCCACAGGGATACTCTCCCCATCTCTGATCTCCACAGGGAGTCGCTCTCTCTATCTCTGATGTCCACAGGGGTCGACATTCTATCTCTGATCTCCACAGGGATACTCTTCCCATCTTTGATCTTCACAGGAAATCACTCCCCATCTCTGATCACAGGGATTCTCTCCCCATCTCTGATCACCACAGTCACTCTTCATCTCTGATCTCCACAGGGTGTCTCTCCCCATCTCTGATCTTCAGAGAGAGACACGCCCTGTCTCTGATCTCCACAGGGAGTCATTCCCCATCTTTGATCTCCAAAGGGAGTCACTTTCTATCACTTATCTCCACATGTGGTCAGTCCCCATCTCTGATCTTCACAGGGAGTCAGTCCCCATCTCTAATCTTCACAGGGAGTCAGTACCCATCTCTGATGTCCACAGGGAGTCACTCCCCATCTCTGATCTCCACAGGGATTCTCTCCCCATCTCTGATCACCACAGAGTTACTCTTCATCTCTGTTCTCCACAAAGAATCTCACCCCATCTCTAATCTCCACAAGAAATGGCTCCCCATCTCTGATCTTCAGAAAGAGAGCTCCCCATCTCTGATCTCCACAGTGCGTAACTCACCATCTCTGATTGCTATTGGGTCTCCCTCTCTATATCTGATCTCCACATGGAATCACTCCCCATCTCGGATCTCCACAAGGAGTCAGTTCCCATCAGTAATCTGCATAGGGAGTCACTCCCCATATCTGATCTCTGCAGGGAATCACTCCCCATCTCTGATCTCCACAGGGAGTCAGTCCCCATCTCAGATCTCCACAGGGATTCTCTACCCATCCCTGATCACAACAGAGAGTCAATCTTCATCTCTGATCTTCACAATGAATCTCTCCCCATCTCTGATCTCCACAGGGAGTCTCTCTCTATCTCTGATGTCCACAGGGATCGACATTCTATCTCTGATCTCCACAGGGATACTCTTCCCATCTTTGATCTTCACAGGGAGTCACTCCCCATCTCTGATCACAGGGATTCTCTCCCCATCTCTGATCACCACAGAGAGTCACTCTTCATCTCTGATCTCCACAGGGTGTCTCTCCCCATCTCTGATCTTCAGAGAGAGACACGCCCTGTCTCTGATCTCCACAGGGAGTCATTCCCCATCTTTGATCTCCAAAGGGAGTCACTTTCTATCACTTATCTCCACATGTGGTCAGTCCCCATCTCTGATCTTCCCAGGGAGTCAGTACCCATCTCTGATATCCACAGGGTGTCTCTCTCTATCTCTGATGTCCACAGGGAGTCTCTCCCCATCTCTGATCTGCACAGGGAGTCTCTCCCCATCTCTGATCACAGGGATTCTCTCCCCATCTCTGATCACCACAGAGTCACTCTTCATCTCTGTTCTCCACAAAGAATCTCACCCCATCTCTAATCTCCACAAGAAATTGCTTCCCATCTCTGATCTCCACAGAGAGTTACTTTCTATCTCTGATCTCCACAAGGGATTGTCTCCCTATCTCTGACTACCACAGAGAATCACTCTTCATCTCTAATCTCCACACTGAATCTCTCCCAATCTCTGTTCTCCACATGGAGACACTCCCCATCTCTGATATTTGAAGGGTGCCACTCCCCATCTCTGATCTCCACAGGGAATCAGTCCCCATCTCTGATCTCCACAGGGATACTCTCCCCATCTCTGATCTCCACAGGGATTCTCTACCCATCTCTGATCACAACAGAGAGTCACTCTTCATCTCTGATCTCCACAATGAATCTCTCCCCATCTCTGATCTCCACAAGGAATCTCTCTATCTCTGATCTCCACAGGGAATCTCTCCCCATCTCTGATCTCCACGGGGATTCTCTCCCTATCTCTGATTTCCACAGGGAGTCACTCCGCATCTCTGATCTCTGCAGGGTGTTTCTCTCTATCTCTGATCTCTACAGGGTGTCACTCTATATCTCTGATCTCCAGAGGGAGTCACCCTCTATCTCTGATCTCCACTGGGAGTGACTCCCCATCTCAGATCTTCACAGGGAGTCACTCCCCATCTCTGATCTCCACAGGGTGTCTCTCCCCTTCTCTGTTCTTCACAGGAAGTCAGTACCCATCTCTGATCTTCACAGGAAGTAACTCACCATCTCTGATCTCCACTGGGTGTCCCTCTCCATATCTGATCTCCACAGGGAGTCAGTCCCCATCTCTGATCTCCACAGTGTCTCACCACCCCATCTCTGATCTCCACAGGGAGTCACTCCTCCTCTCGGATCTCCAAAGGGAGTCACTCCCCATCTCTGATATTTGAAGGGTGCCACTCCCCATCTCTGATCTCCACAGGGAATCAGTCCCCATCTCTGACCTCCACAGGGAGTCGCTCTCTATTTCTGATCTCCGCAGGGAGTCACATTCAATCTTCGTTGTCCATAGGGAGTCACTCCCCATCTCTGATCTCCACAGGGAGTAACTCGCCATCTCTGATCTCCACCTGGTGTCCCTCGCCATATCTGATCTCCACAGTGTCTCACCACCCCATCTCTGATTTCCACAGGGAGTCAATCCTCATCTCTGATCTCCAGAGGGAGTCTCTCTCTAACTCTGATCTCCACAAGGAGTCATTCTCTTTCTCTCATCTCCACAAGGAATCTTTCCCCATCTCTGATCTCCACAGCAAATCTGTCTGCATCTCTGATCTCCACAAGGAATCTTTCCCCATCTCTGATCTCCACGGGGAATCTCTCCCTATCTCTGATTTCCACAGGGAGTCACTCCACATCTCTGATCTCCACAGGGGTCTCTGCATTTCTGATCACCACAGGGTATCTCTTACTATCTCTGATCTCCACAGGGAGCCACTTTCTATCTCTGATTTCCACAGGGAATCACTCCCCATCTCTGATCTCCACAGGGATACTCTCCCCATCTCTGATCTCCACAGGGATTCTCTACCCATCTCTGATCACAACAGAGAGTCACTCTTCATCTCTGATCTCCACAATGAATCTTTCCCCATCTCAGATCTTCACAGGGAATCACTCCCCATCTCTGATCTCCACAGGCAATCTCTCCACATCTCTGATCTCTACAGTGAGTTTGTCCCCATCTCTGATCTCATCTGGGTGTCCTTTCCCCATCTCTGATCTCCACAAGGAGTCTCTCCCCATCTCTGATCTCCACAAGGAGTCTCTCCCCATCTCTGATCTCCTCAGGGAGTCAGTCCCCATCTCTAATCTCCCCAGGCAGTCACTCCCCATCTCTGATCTCCCGAGGGAGTCACTCTGCATCTCTGATATCCACAGTGAGTAACTCCCCATCTCTGATCTCCACAAGGAGTCACTCCCCATTTCTGATATCCACAGTGAGTAACTCCCCATTTCTGATATCCACAGTGAGTAACTCCCCATCTCTGATCTCCAGAGGGAGTCACTCTGCATCTCGATTCTCACAGGGATTCACAGTGGTTGACACACACATTAGTGAATGGGCACTGGGTGCCTCACAAATTCAGTATTTGAAATAAAAATAAAACAACATTTGAAGGAAGGTTGGATGATTAGCCTACGAACTGTGTATAAACTGACTTTATTTTGGTTTTGAGGAAATTACTGGAAACAATAACCACAGACTGACTTCGCATTTGGATACAGGTGTATTGTTGTGTCAAATCTGAGTGCAGTCTGCCCTCAGGTAATGAATGGATTCTCTTTGTACAACAGTTTAAACCTCAACTTTGTCAAAAAATACACAAAATCGCTGAATATGACAATCACATCTCCACACAGCACTGTAAGTAATGTTATCAAATCCATTTAAAACTGATAAAAAATCTAAAAGTGGAGAGAGGAAACTAGTCCTGCCGTTTGTAGGAATAAACGTATAAAATACTGTTTGTAAGACCTTTATATTTAACAATATTAAAAGAGTTTGTTTGTATGTATGGATGTCCTTAAGAAAGGGAATTATCAAAATCAGAATCAGGTTTATCGTCACTAACATATGCCATGCAATATGTTGTTTTGTGGCAGCAGTACAACGCAAGACATAGAATTCTGACGGGAGAGGAGGAAGCTGTTTCTACGTCATTGCGAGTGCGTGTCTTTAGGCTCCTGTTCCTCCTCCCTGACAGTAGTAACAGGAAGAAGGCATGTCCCGGGTGGTGAGGATGCTGCCTTTTGAAGATGGTGGGGAGAGTGGAGTGCTCTGAATCTACGACCATACACAGCCTCTTACAGTCCTGTACTGCGGCCTCCATACCAGTGGTGATGCAGCAAGTTAAAATGCTCTCCACCATACATCTGTACAAATCACAAAGTTCTCCTCAAACGGAGGTAGAGCCGCTAGTGTGCCTTCTTCAAGACTGCATCAATATGTTGGGCCCAGGCCAGATCCTCTGAGGTGTTGACACCCAGGAACTTGCAGGTGCTCATTCTTTCCACCGCTGACTCCTCGATGAGGACGGGTGTGTGTTCTCCCGACTTCCCGTTCCTGAAGTCCACAATCAGTTCCTTGGTCTCACTGACGCTGAGTGCGAGGTTGTTGTCATGGCGCCCGGTGATGACCCAGTGATGGCCTGTAAGCATTTGCTCAAGACAGAAGCTATCCATCCTGATAGAGATTTTTGCTGTAGTGACAGAAAAGACCGACAAGGGAACTGTGTCTATTGTGGTGTGCACGTCTTTATATAAAAACTTTGATAAAGGTGCCATGCAAAAAGTTTGTCATCAAGATTAAAGGCCGTGGAAAAAGATAACATCTGTAGCAATGTCGATATAGAATTGGTGAAATAACAAGATACAAAAGTGGTCAAAAGTTGCTTTTCAGACAGGAGGGAAATGCACACTCCGTTTGGTACCAGGACCACAGCTGGTCTTCATATATCTTTATGGTTTTGGTTACAGATTCTTAAATGTGATGATGACACACTGCTTGAAGGTGTAGTTAACTGCTAGGAGGATAATGTAAGGCACTTCGTGAGGGCATTGAACAACGGTGTGCAGGAGAGGAAGGCTGAGAAATGTTATACTTTGGTTGGGAGAATGGGAACAGCGTGAGACAGTAGTCAGGTGGTACAGCAATGGAGTTCATTCAGAGAGGCAGGGCCAGCCAGTTGAGGAATTGTTTAAAAAGGCATTTGGGATCCTGTTCTTATACAGAGGCACAGAGTACAAGAAAGTCAGGAACGTTTATAAAACAGTGGCTCAGCCATTATTGGAGTAACAGTGTTCAGCTTTGAGCACCCATTATAGGGCAAATATGTTCTCATGCTCATCTGCTCTTACACTTGGCCAGAATGGTTGAGAGCTTTCAGTCTCTGTGTTCTAGTCATGACATAGAATTGTACAAAATGAAAACAGGCCCTTCAGCTCATCTCATCCATCTCTGCCACGGAGAGTGTCCAGAGAATATTCACAAGGATGATCCCAGGAACGAAAGGGCTAACGTTATGTTTGATGGCTCTGGGCTTGTACTCGTTAGAGTTTAGAAGGACAGTAGAGGAGGGGATCTCATTGAAACCCATCAAATATTGAAAGGCTTGGAGAGAATGCAAATAGAGAGGACATTTTCTGTAGTAGGGGAGTCTAGGACCTAAGGGCACAGCTTAGAGTAGAAGGGCATACCTTTAGCATGGAGATGAGGACTTTTTTTAGGTAGATAATGTTGAATCTGTGGAATTTATTGCCACTGATAGCTGTGGAAGCCAAGTCATTGGGTATATTTAAAATGGAGGTTAATATGTTCTTGATTAGTAACGCTGTCAAAGGTTACAGGGAGAACCCAGGAGGATGTGGCAAAGAGGGATAATAAATCAGCTGTGATAGAATGGTGAAACAGAATGGCCTAATTCTGCTCTCACGTCTCATGGTCCGTGCTGACCAGGGTGCCTGTCTCTGCCTGAGTGAGTCCCATTTGCCTGTTTTGGCCCATGTCCCTCAAAACGTTTCCTGTCCAAAAGTATTTTAAATATTGTATTCACTCAGGTCAACCACTTACTCTGGCATTTTGTTCCATATATTCACCAACCCCTGTGCTCCTCAGGTTCCCCTTTAAATGTTTACCCTGTTACTTTAAACCTCTCCTCTCTAGTCTTAGACTCCCCCTACCCTGGAAAGAAGCCTATGATCATCCACTATCTGCACACCTAATGATAAGGGAAACCTCAATATGGCCACCTCTCGGCCTCCCATGCTCCAAGCGAAATGTTGCAGCTTCTCCAGTTGCTCCTAAGATGTAAAGGCTGAGAAGAGATTCCCGGAGCGAAAGACTTGGATAGACTGGAGATAGGCGATCATTTAGCCCAGAGAGACGAAGATATTTGTAGTAAGCACAAGGTTGTGATTGTGGAAGATTTTAATTTTCCGCACATAGACTGGGAAGCCCATACTGTAAAAGGGCTGGATGGTTTGGAGTTTGTAAAATGTGTGCAGGATAGTTTTTTGCAGCAATACATAGAGGTACCGACTAGAGAAGGGGCAGTGTTGGATCTCCTCTTAGGGAATGAGATAGGTCAGGTGATGGAGGTATGTGTTGGGGAGCACTTCGGGTCCAGTGATCACAATGCCATTAGTTTCAATATAATTATGGAGGAGGATAGGACAGGACCCAGGGTTGAGATTTTTGATTGGAGAAAGGCTAACTTTGAGGAGATGCGAAAAGATTTAGCAAGAGTGGATTGGGACAATTTGTTTTATGGGAAGGATGTAATAGAGAAATGGAGGTCATTTAAAGGTGAAATTTTGAGGGTACAGAATCTTTATGTTCCTGTTAGGTTGAAAGGAAAGGTTAAAAGTTTGAGAGAGCCATGGTTTTCAAGGGATATTGGAAACTTGGTTAGGAAAAAGAGAGATATCTACAATAAATATAGGCAGCATGGAATAAATGAGGTGCTCGAGGAATATAAAGAATGTAAGAAGAATCTTAAGAAAGAAATTAGAAAAGCTAAAAGAAGATATGAGGTTGTTTTGGCAAGTAAGGTGAAAATAGATCCAAAGAGTTTCTACAGTTATATTAATAATATTAATAACAAAAGGATAGTGAGGGATAAAATTGGTCCCTTAGAGAATCAGAGTGGACAGCTATGTGTGGAGCCAAGAGAGAGGGGGGAGATGTTGAACAATTTCTTTTCATCGGTTTTCACTAAGGAGAAGGATATTGAATTGTGTAAGGTAAGGGAAACAAGTAGGGAAATTATAGAAACTATGATGATTAAAGAAGAGGAAGTACTAGAGCTTCTAAAGAATATAAAAGTGGATAAATCTCCGGATCCTGACAGGATTTTCCCTAGGACCTTGAGGGAAGTTAGTGTAGAAATAGCAGGGGCTCTGACAGAAATATTTCAGATGTCATTAGAAACGGGGTTGGTGCCAGAAGATTGGCGTATTGTTCATGTGGTTCCATTGTTTAAATAGGGTTCTAAGAGTAAACCTAGCAATTATCAGCCTGTAAGTTTGAATCAGTAGTGGGTAAATTAATGTAAAGTATTCTTAGAGATGGTATATATAATTATCTGGATAGACAGGGTCTGATTAGGAACAGTCAACATGGATTTGTGTGTGGAAGGTCATGTTTGACAAATCTTATTGAATTTTTTGAAGAGGTTACTAGGAAAGTTAACGAGGGTAAAGCAGTGGATGTCATCTATATGGACTTCAGTAAGGCCTTTGACAAGGTTCCACACGGAAGGTTAGTTAGGAAGGTTCAATCGTTAGGTAATAATATTGAAGTAGTAAAATGGATTCTACAGTGGCTGGATGGGAGATGCCAGAGAGTAGTGGTGGATAACTGTTTGTCAGGTTGGAGGTCGGTGACTAGTGGTGTGCCTCAGAGATCTGTAATGGGTCCAATGTTGTTTGTCATATACATTAATGATCTGGATGATGGGGTGGTAAATTGGATTAGTAAGTATGCAGATGATACTAAGATAGGTGGTGTTGTGGATAATGAAGTAGGTTTTCAAAGCTTGCAGAGAAATTTAGGCCAGTTAGAAGAGTGGGCTGAAAGATGGCAGATGGAGTTTAATGCTGATAAGTGTGAGGTGCTACATTTTGGTAGGACTAATCAAAATAGGACATACATGGTAAATGGTAGGGCATTGAGAAATGCAGTAGAACAGAGTGATCTAGGAATAATGGTGCATAGTTCCCTGAAGGTGGAATCTCATGTGGATAGGGTGGTGAAGAAAGCTTTTGGTATGCTGGCCTTTATAAATCAAAGCATTGAGTATAGGAGTTGGGATGTAATGTTAACATTGTACAAGGCATTGGTGAGGCCAAATTTGGAGTATTGTGTACAGTTTTGGTCACCGAATTATAGGAAAGATGTCAACAAAATAGAGAGAGTACAGAGGAGATTTGCTAGAATGTTACCTGGGTTTCAACACCTAAATTACAGAGAAAGGTTGAACAAGTTAGGTCTTTATTCTTTGGAGTGTAGAAGGTTGAGGGGGGACTTGATAGAGGTATTTAAAATTATGAGGGGGATAGATAGAGTTGACGTGGGTAGGTTTTTTCCATTGAGACTAGGGGAGATTCAGACAAGAGGACATGAGTTGAGAGTTAGGGGGCAAAAGTTTAGGGATAACACGAGGGAGAACTTCTTTACTCAGAAAGTGGTAGCAGTTTGGAATGAACTTCCAGTAGAAGTGGTAGAGGCAGGTTTGATTTTGTCATTTAAAAAAAAATTGGATAGGTATATGGACTGGAAAGGAATGGAGGGTTATGGGCTGAGTGCAGGTAGGTGGGACTAGGTGAGAGCAAGCGTTTGGCACGGACGAGAAGGGCCGAGATGACCTGTTTCCATGCTGTAATTGTTATATGGTTATAACTAACAGAGACATTTAACATCAGGAAAAATGCTGCAGCTCTATACATCCCTGGTTAGACCACACTGAAGTATTGTGTTCAGTTCTGGTCACCTGATTACAAGAAAGGTCAGCACGAGATGAGTAACTGCTGCATGCCCATCTTTGCAGATACTATTCTCTGGGACAACATTGTTCTTCAGGCCACGCCACTCATGAACTTGTGCTAAAGTTGCATCTTGGCCCCAGAGGTATGTGGTGCCGTTTAGCTGTGTATGGTTGAATGACAATTAAACCTGCACTTGAACTTGGATGTGGAAGCTTTAGAGAGGATGCAGAGGAGATTTACCAGGGTGCTGTGTGTATTAGAGCAGGTCTTATGAGAAATGGTTGAGCAAGCTCGGGCTTTTTCCTTTAGAGTGAAGGAGAATAAGAGTAGCCTAATTCTGCTCCTATCTCTTGTGGGCTAATGCTGGATTGAGGGGAGTGGAACAAATTTTAATGCTCTCCTTCTGCGCTGTAAGCTTTCTGTGATCTTTTAAAAACTGATTATAAGGGTGGAAAGTGAAATATTGTGAAAAGGTTGGGGGATTGAAGGAAAATTGACTAGTTTTCCTAGTTTGGTATGGATGGGTAGTGGGATGGGGAGATGATAGATTGTGTGGGATGTAAAGCAAGTTATTACTTACGGATTGGCATGGATAGGTGGCCAAGTGGTCTGTGTGAAAAGCAATATATAGCTAACATTCTGAAAGTACTAACGGAAGGATATCATACAGGGTTGGCATGTGGGGTACAGTGAAACAAACTGCTGCCGATAGGAACTGGGATGCTGATAGGCTCATACTAGTTAAAAATGGGATATTGTTACAAACGTGTTTTTGTTAGATAGAGGGTCAAGGTGCAGAACACAGATGCATTTACACAAAGAACATATAGTTATGGTCCAAAATAAACAATCACAAAATAATATTAGCACAAATCCTTGAGCAGAATGGTCTGAAGATTGACAGGTCGACATAAAGTGGGAGGTGCATGATTATGTAAGACAGTGTAATGTTACTGACACTATTATAATAAAACAAGCAGTCATATAAATATGATTGATTCTGGGAATGAAAGGGTTAACATAGGAGGAGCATTGGAGTCGCTGGAGTTTAAAAGAATGAGGCGGATCTCATTGAAACCTATTGAACGTTGAAAGGCCTAGATAGAGTGGACGTGGAGAGGATGTTTCCTATACTGGGGGAGTTTAGGTCCAGAAGGCACAGCCCCAGAATACAAGGACACCCCCTTAGAACACAGATGAGAAAGAATTTCATTAGCCAGAGGGTGGTGAATCTGTGGAATTTATTGCCACAGATGCTGTGAAGGCCAAGTCACTGGGTATATTTAATGCAGAGGTTAATCGTTTCTTGATTATCACGGCATCAAAGATTAGGGGGACAAGGCAGGAGATTGGGGTTGAGGGGGAGAATGAATCAGCCTTGATGGAAGGCCGGTGCAGACTTGATGGGCCAAATGGTCTAATTCTGCTCTGATATTTCATGGTCTTATGTGAACCAGCAGCAATAAAAGATGAGAAGTGAGCGGTGCAGGATGAAAGCGTGTCTGTGAGTTGGGGTGTGGGGGCACGGCAGGGTTTTCAGAAGTCCAGCAGCCCAGGGGAAGGAGCTGCTGGACGGAAAAAGGCGAGTTATTAATAGGGTTACTTTGGACATTAAATAGGATATTGTTTGTAATGGTACGCATAAAAAGTTAGATCTGGTTAATGGATGGGTTTGATGGAAAATGGGATATAGTTATTAAGTTGGTATGGCTGGAATGCGGGCTGTGGCTATTGTCAGTTACAGATGGAAACGGGGATATCATCAATAAATTGGTATAGTTGGTGTGCGGGATATTGTCAATGGGCTGCCGTGTGCATGGCTGAATGCGTCTGGATGGAAAGTGGGTCATTGTAAATAGCTTAGCATGGGTATAATGTGGTTGACATTTAATAGGCATGGCTGGAAAATTTGATGTGCTTAGCAGCTTGGTTTGGGATTTAAAAAAAAATAGGATAGTCTGTCTAGAAGGTGGGAAATTATTCATAGATTTGTATGGGTTCCTGTGATTCTTAGAATTGTAGTGCAGTGATGTCAGCACTGACATTACACCGAGGTCTGAAGATACGATCTGAGAATAAATAAATCAGGTCATGAAACCATAAGCAAGGCTGATTTTCACCAAAGCCGAACTCATTTTCATTAAGGTTATCACACAAGTAGATAAATAGATAGAACAAAGTATGTATCCACACTACAGTAATGTGTGAGTTCGAGTTGATTTTATATACACTCAGTGGCCACTTTATCAGACACCTCCTTTACCTAACGAAGTGGTCACTGACGGTATGTTCATGGTCTGCTGCCACAGCCCATCCACTTCAATGCTCGATGTGTTGTGCGATCAGAGATGCTCCTCCCACATTATCATTGTAACATGTGGTTATCTGAATTACTGTTGACTTCCTGTCAGCTTGAACCAGTCTGACCAGTCTCCTCTGACCTCTCTCCATAACATGCAGTTTTCACCCACACAGCTGCCGCTCACTGGAGCTTTTTGTTTTTGTTTCTCACACCATTCTCTGCAAACTCTAGAGACTATTGTGCATGAAAATCCCAGGAGATCAGTAGTTTCTGAGATACTCAAACCTCCCCATCTGGCACCAACAATTAGATCACATTTATTCTCCATTCTGATGTTTGGTCTGAACAACTGAGTCTCATGACCTTGTCTGCATGCTTTTATGCTTTGAATTGCTGCCACGTGATTGGCTGATTAGATATTTGCATTAAAGCGGTGTACAGGTGTACCTAATAAAGAGGTTTGGATAGAGAAAAGGGAATGAGAATGATTTGATGCAGTTGGAAGAACAATTTGTTGTGAACAACTGATAAATTTGGGAGTCAGGCGATGGGAAGGTGTTTTATTAGTAAAAGCTTTACCCTGGAGGAAATGCCTCTGCCTTCTGTTACTCTGGTTCAGAGTGTCGCTTAAAGACATCCTGATGCATAAATGAGAGGAGGCGATTATAGAGAATGTTGTCACAGCATTATGGCAAGTCACAGAGTTATAGAGCAGTACAGCTCTTAGCTCTCCCCGCCTCTCCCATCCAGGTACCTAGTCAAACTTCTGGTAAATGTTACAATCCATCTCTTCTGCTGACTCTCACCACCCTCGGAGTGAAGCACATCCCCCTCTGGTCCCCCACGAACATTTCACCTTTCTCCCTTAACCTATGACCTCGAGTCCTAGTCAACCAACTTCAGTGGAAAACGCCTGCTTGCATTTACCCTATCTATACCCCTCATAATTTTATATACCTCTATCAAATCTGCCCTAATCCTACGCTCCAGGGAAAAAAGTCCGAACCTTTCCCTATAACTCAGATCCTCAAATTCTGGCAACATCCTTGTAAATTTTCTCTGCCTTCTTTCGATCTTATTGATATTGTTTCTGCAGCTAGGTGACCAGGACTGCAGGTAATGCTCCAAAGTTAGTCCCACCAATGTCTTATACAACTTCCACATGACATCCCAACTCCTGTACTCAATACTCTGACTTATAGAACAGTACAGACCCTTCGGCCCACAATGCTGTGCTGGCCTTTTAACCTACTCTAAGATCAATCTAACCCTTCCCTCCTACATCTTCCTATCATCCTATCTAAGAGTTCCTTGAATGTCCATAATGTATCTGCTTCTACCACCACCAGCAGCAGTGCGTTCCATGCACCCACCACTCGTTATGTACAGAACTTACTTCTGACATTCCCCTTATACTCACCTCCAATCACCTCAAAATTATGCCTCCATATATTAGCTATTTCCTCTCTGGGAAAAAGTCTCTGGCTATCCACTCAGTCTATGCCTCTTATCGCATTATAGACCTCTAACAAGTCACCTCTCATCCTCCTCCTCTCCAAGGAGAACAACCCTAATTAAACATGCTCTCTAATCCAGGCAACGCCCTCTTCTGCACCTTCTCTAAAGATTGCACATCCTATAATGAGGCAACTGGAACTGAACACAATATTTCAAGTGTTCTGAAAGTCAAAGTCAAGCCTAACAAGAGGTTGTTTTGTTGGTCAGGTCAGTATGAGAGTGCAGTTCCCAGATGCCCCTCCACGGACAATGGTGAGGATCCAATAACAGAAGAGGTTATTTCAGATTGAATGTCATGAATTGAGGTGTGGGGGTAATAAAATATGATAGTAATCGATCCTCTGGAGAAGAGCATCCAGGGGTCAGTCTAACACTATTACAGTGCCAGTGACCCAGGTACAATTCCCACCACTGACTGTAAGGAGTTTGTTGGTTCTCGCAATGACTGTGTGGGTTTCCTCTGGGTGCTCCGGTTTCCTCCCACAGTCCAAAGGCATTCGGATTAGTAGGTTAATTGGTCATGGGTGTAATTGGGTGGCGTGGGCTCGCTGGGCTGGAATGGATTGTTATCGCGCTGTATCTTTAAATAATAATGATAGATGGGCAGTATCATAGAACTTGCTATGTGATATGATTTTCTGTGAATGAACTTTTTTATGTACAAACAAAAGTATTATAAATCTACAAATAATTACTTTGGCCACAGTGGATTGCAAAATTAGATTAAAAGGTATAATAGGAGATGGGCATAAACGGTGCTTGAAAAAGCAGTCCATAATTCTCAATGAATATATTCATTTGGGAAATAACAACTCTGCTCCACTTGGCATCATCACAGCTATCTAGAAAGGTGACAGATAGTCATAGGTTGCAGTAGGCTTGCAAGGATGATTAGTAAGCATGTCTTTAAAAACCAGCAAATGAGTAGGCACCATGTTTACAAGATGTTAGATACCCCACAGCAAGTGACTCACCTCCTGACACCTCAAGGGCTTTCCATGACCTACATTTAGATTTGACAGGTCATTTAAAACTTGACAAACTTTTATCGTGACTAACCTAACTGTTTGCATCATTTGGCCTGCTTTGGAAACACCAGTGACCAGGAATAGAAAACCCTCCCCACCACTGAGCACATTTACGTGGAGTGGTGCCACAAGAAAGCAGCACTCATCATCAAGGACCCCCAGCATCCAGACCATGCTCCTTCTCACTGCTACCATCGGAAAGGAGGTACAGAGCCTTAGGAACTTACCACCAGGTTCAGGAACAGTTGTTACCCTCCATTCATCAGGCTCCTGAGCCAGTGTGGATAACTTCACTCACCTCAAACTACAGACTCACTTTCCAGAACAGGACTCTGCAACTCGTGTCCTCGGATTTATTTATTTATTGTATTTTATTTGCACTATTTGTCTTATTTTGCACGTTTGGTTGTTTGTTTAAGTATAGCTCTTCATGAATTCCATTGCATTTCTTTATTTCCTGTAAATGTCTGCAAGAAAATGAAACTCAAGGTAGTGTGTGGTAATATATTTTGATAATATATTTACTTTGACTGTGACCTTGAGACACAAGCTCCAAGTGGAAGGAATGTGGAAATAATTGGTCTGGATTTCTCAGGTCATTGATGAGAGTGAACACTCTTATATCGGTGAACGCAGGCAGGGCAGAGTGTCATGGAACGTACTGCAGGGAGCAACGAGATGGCTTGAAGAAGAGAGCAGAGACTGGTGTTAAGGGAGTCCAGACCCAACATGTTTTATACTGTCTGGAATGGGTCTCCCTGCTCTGGAATTCCGTGGCTTGGATAACTAAGGCAGGAATTGTGTAACCATCATAATGACTGATGTTCTGCCTTTACAGAGGCAGAATGTGGGACACCGGGGCCTCAGAGGAACATTGAAGTGCCGTTAACCATAATTTATTTTAACAGTTTGGACTTTGGGAACCAAAAACACTTTTACGAGAGTCTTTAAGAGGCACAGGGATGAAAAAAAACGGAGGCTATGCTGGAGGGTAATATTAATAAAGATAAAGATCATCTTTATTTGTCACATGTACATCAAAATTGCAATGAAATGTGTGTTTGGTGTCAACTCAAATCTGCAAGGATTGTGCTGGCACCAGGTATCGCTATGTTTCTGGTGCCAACGTAGCGAGTCCATAACTTACTAACCTTAACCCTTACGTCTGTGGAATGTGGGAGGAAACTGGAGCACCCAGAGTGACCCCACATGGTCACAAGAAGAACGTACAAGCTCCTTACAGACAGCAGCAGGAATTGACCCCCAACCAGAGATCACCGGCACTGTAATAATGTAACACTAACCTCAGTGCTGGACTGACGCCTCAGGAACTGGCCCACCAGCAAGGCCTCAAAGCTCTCCGTTTCTTCCTGATCCACCAGGAAAGTGTCAAAGCTCTCTATTTCTTTCTGGACACCAGATCCAACCACCACTGTCCTCCATCTGACAGAACTCGTCCTTACTCCGAATAGTTTCTCCTTTGGCTCCTCCCACTTCCTTCAGACAAAAGGTGTAGCCATGGCACTCGCGTGGGTCCCAGCTATGTCTGCCTGTTTGTCAGCTACGTGGAACAGACTATGTTCCAAACCTACTCTGGTGTCTTTCTCACACCTTTCCTATGCTGCATTGGTGTTGCCTCCTGCATCCCTGCTGAGCTTTTCAACTTCATCAACCTTGCCTCCAACTTCCCTCAAAATTACCTGACACCTGACATCCATTTCTGACACCTCCCTCTCCTTTCTCAATCTCGCTGACGGAGAATCTCACCTGGCCCCTCAACACCAGCTCCATAGCAAAGAAAGCCCAGCAGCATCTCTACTTTCTGCGAAGGCTGAGGAAAGTCCATCTCCCACCCCCCCCCCCCCCATCACATTCTACAGGGGTTGTATTGAGAGCATCCTGAGCAGCTGCATCACTGCCTGGTTCAGAAATTGCACCATCTCGGATCGCAAGACCCTGCAGCAGATAGTGAGGACAGCTGAGAAGATCATCGGGGTCTCTCTTTCTACTACTACAGACATTTACACCACACACTGCATCCACAAAGCAAACGGCATTATGAAGGACCCCACGCACCCCTCATACAAACTCTTCTCCCTCCTGCCATCTGGGAAAAGGCTCCGAAGCATTCCGGCTGTCACGACCAGACTATGTGATAAGGGAGCAGAGAGCGGAGCTTTCGGGCATGGGGGGAGAATAGTTTCTTCCCCCAGGCTATCAGACTCCTCAATACCCAGAGCCTGGACTGACACCAACTTACTGCCCTCTACTGTGCCTATTGTCTTGTTTATTATTTATTGTAATGCCTGCACTGTTTTGTGCACTTTGTGCAGTCCTGGGCAGGTCTGTAGTCTAGTGTAGTTTTTTCTGTGTTGTTTTTACATAGTTCAGTGTAGTTTTTGTATCGTTTCATGTAGCACCATGGTCCTGAAAAACATTGTCTCGTTTTTACTGTGTTCTGTACCAGCAGTTATGGTCGAAATGACAATAAAAAGTGACTTGACTTTAAGGCAGCTTTTCTACTGATGTCTATTATAAACCCATGGACTCTCACAGCTACCTCTTCCCACCTTTGTTTCTTGTAAAAATCCCACCTTCTTCTCTCAATTCTTCCGTATCTGCCACATCTGCTCCCAAGATGAGGCTTTTCATTCCAGAATGAAGGAGATGTCCTTTTTCAAAGAAAGGGTTTCCCTTCCTCCACCATCAATGCTGCCCTCAACCACATCTCTTCCATTTCATGCATGCCCGCCCTCACTCCATCCTCCTGCCACCCTACAAGGGATAGGGTTCCTCTTGTCCTCATCTTCCACCCAACCAGCCTCCGCATCCAGCACAGAATTCTCCAGAACTTGCGCCATCTTCAACAGGATCCCACCACCAGGTACATCTTTCCCTCCCACCCCCACCCCCAATTTCTGCTTTCTGCAGGGATCGCTCCCTACGTGAGTTTTTTGTCCATTCGTCCCTCCCCACTGATCTCCCTCCTGACACTTATTCTTGCAAGCAGAACAAGTGCTACACCTGCCCCTACACCTCCTCGCTCACTACCATTCAGGGCCCCAGACAGTCCTTCCAGGTGAGGCGGCACTTCATCTGTGAGTCTGTTGGAGTCATATACAGTGTTCAGTGCTCCCGGTGTGACTTCTCGTATATCAGTGAGACCTGATGTAGATTGGGAGCTGCTTTGCTGAGCACCTATGTTTTATCCGCCAGGAGAAGCGGGATCTCCCAGTGGCTGCCCATTTTAATTCCACTTCCCATTCCCATTCTGATACATCTATCCATGGCCACTGTTGTGATGAAGCCACATTTAGGTTGGAGGAACGACACCTTATATTCTGTCTGGGTAGCATCCAATCTGAAGGCATGAACAGCAATTTCTCAAACTTCCGGTAATTGTCCCCCACCTTCACCATTCCCCATTCCCGTTTGCCTCTCTCACCTTATCTCCTTACCTGCCCATCACCTCCCTCTGGTGCTTCTCCTCCTTCCCTTTCTTCCATGGCCTTCTGTCCTCTCCTATCAGACTCCCCTTTCTCCAGCCCTTTAGCTCTTTCACCAATCAACTTCCCAGCTCTTTACCTCCCTACCCCCTACCAACCCCAGGTTTATCTATCACTTTGTGTTTCTTAATCTCCCCCCTCCCCATCTTCTAAATCTACTCATTTTGTTCTCCAGTCCTGATGAAGGGTCTCCGCCCGAAACGTCGACTGTACTTTTTTCCACGGATGCTGCCTGACCTGTTGAGTTCCTCCAGCATTTTGTGTGTGTTGCTCTGGATTTCCAGCGTTTTCTCTTATTTGCATTAATGAGCAGGTGTACCCAATAAAATTTACGTGTGCCAGGAATGCAGGTGAGAGAAGACGAGTAGCTGGGTGCTTTGTTTATCTAGAAGGGTTAGGCAGCGAGGTGTCTAAAGAACTGAACTTAGAACTTTGAAAAGCTTTGTTAGACAATCAGCAGGACTGGCGCCTCATGGAAAGAAGAGTGAGGCTGGATCTCCGTAACGACACGTGGACAGTGAGAAACCTCTTTAACCAGAAAGTGGTGAGAGTGTGACCTGGAACTCCCACAAGGGAAGTTGAGGTGATTGGATGTAGAGGACTTCCAGACAGGGCAGAAGGGGATGGAATGTGTGTGCAGACAGTTCAGATATTTCTCACATCTACATACAGTTTGCTTTATTAACCAACACAAGCTAGGGATGTGCTGGGGCAAGCTGCAAGCGTTGCCACACATACCAGCTCTGGCATAGCGTGCCCACAAAGCTTGGGGAAACAACGCAAAACACAACCAGAAACAAAAGAACGGTGAAGCAGGCCTTGATCCTCCCTTCCACATACCGTCACACACACGGCAATGTGTCAACTCCAGGACAGGACTCCGGGGCTGTAGTCTACAGGCTTCCACCATCGATGATGACGGCAGAGGCATCAGTCACTCCAATACTCATCCAACTAAAGGGGCATGTGGAAACTTACACACAGGCGCCCCAGCTTTGAGGACGTGTGCACGCTCCCCACCAAACATCAGCGAGTTTGGAAGCTGGTACATACCCTGGATGACACTGACAGACAAAGAAGTTTGAAGCAAGC
The DNA here is from genome assembly GCF_030144855.1 of Hypanus sabinus. Classification (NCBI taxonomy): domain Eukaryota; kingdom Metazoa; phylum Chordata; class Chondrichthyes; order Myliobatiformes; family Dasyatidae; genus Hypanus; species Hypanus sabinus. The sequence continues at coordinate 79,550,866 of NC_082715.1, read as the reverse complement.
AGGATCTCCCAGTGGCCAACCACTTTAATTCCAACTCCTATTCTATTCTGACATGTCAGTCCATGACCTCCTTGACTGCCAAGATGAGGCCACTTTCAGGGTGGAGGAGCAAAATCTCACATTCCATCTGGGTAGCCCCCAACGTGACGGCATGAACATCAATTTCTGAAACTCCTGGTACGTTCTCCCTCTTCTCTCTTCTTCCATTTTCCCCTCTTACCTCTTCTTTTCTCCTTGCATGCCTAACACTTTCCCTCCTTCTTCCCTTTCTCCACGGTCCACTCTCCTCCCAATCAGATTCCTTCCCCTTCAGCCCTTTACCTTTTCCACCTGTCACCCCCAGCTTCTCACATCAGCCCCCTCCCACACCCATTTGGTTTCACCTATTGCTTTCTCGCAAGTACTCCTTGCCCCCCCTCCCATTTTTCTTATTCTGGCTTCTTCGCCCTCCCTTTCCAGTCCTGATGAAGGGTCTCGGTCCAAAACATCAACAGTTTATTCCTCTCCAATAATGCTGCAGACCTGCAGAATTCCTCAGCATTTTGACTGTGTTACTGGTAGACAAAGAATTTTGGTGAAACCTTCTACGGGCTGGAGAAACAGTTTTAATATTAGATGCTCTCTGCCATCTTGCGAGGTTGGTTTATTTTAAATAAAGTAGATTACCTGGAAAGGAGGTTATCCTGTGTGCATTGATATGCAGGGAAGGAAGGGGCTCATCAAAATAAGATTTGCATTCAGGTGCAAGTGAATTTTTAATGAAATGGAGGAGTCCTAATTATTGCCAAGCTTTTTGCATAAAAAATTCAACATGGGTGGTGCCACACTTCACAATTTAATTGTAGTCAAACTAAAAATTTAAATGATTTTAATTTTTTAAATCTTTATGTGGACTGACTTTTAAGGACTCGCCAGCTTATGTTCTCAGCTTTATCTATCTATTTACATCTGTCTATTTATCTATATTTATTTATTTACAGTTTGTATTTTTACACTTCGATTGTCTTTGTTCATGTGTAGTTTTTCATTGTTTCTGTTGTATTTCTTAGTTTTACTGTGAATGTCTGCAAGAAAATGTTCCTTGCATTGGTGACGTATACGTACTTTGATAATACATTTAGTTTGAACTTTGATCTTGTAAATCTTGTCTGTGTTTATCTCTGTTTTGCTTTCAATACATGATTTTGCAAGAGTTCAGTTCGATTATTTCTATGAGTCTCTGAAAGGACTCTTTTGTAGGGTTGTTTGAAGGGAGCTATCTGTCAGACATGCGATGTAGACTCCCCTGTCCAGCGTGAGACACAGAGCCCACCTGCAAGAAGCTGGGAGTACGGCTGACAGCACCTCCTGACTGCAAACCCAGGATGGATAATAGGGTGCTGAAAGTGCACTGTAAGATGCATAATCGCAGGTATTGGCAGATAGCAGAAGCATATTAGTGAGTAGAAAGACACGGAGAGAGATCTGTGCCAACCAGTTAATAGTGTACTGATCTTAACGTTCTAAATCCTTGCTCCATTAATCTTGGATCAGTTGTTAATGCAAGAGCTTTTTAGATTCAGATTTATTTATCACGTGTAGATCGGAAGATGTGCCTGAGGGTGTGTTGGGGGCAGCCCGCAAGAGCGCCACACATTCCAGGTAAGTTCAAGTTGAACCCGACACATGTACACCACCAAACGAAACAATGTTCCCCTGCACCAAGGTGCACAACACAATACGTATAACACACACCCTACACAAATATATTAACAAATAATAAAGTGCATTTATGACACAAAGGTTAAACTCGTTAGAAACTGGGTTTAGGGTCTGCACTCCATTCCGCCTACCCTAACACCTCTACAATGGAATAGCTCCTACAAACTGCTGGAGGAACTCAGCAGGTCAGGCAGCATCTATGGAGACGAATAAACAGTCAATGTTTTGGGCCCAGGCAGTTCATCAGGGTATGACTTCATCAGGAGTTCTGAGGAAGAGTCTCGGCCCAAAACACCAACTCTTTATTCCTCTCCATTGATGCTGCCTGACCTGCTGAGTTCCGCCAGCATTTTGTGTGAATTACGCTGGATTTCCAGCATTTGCATTTGCGTCTGCACTTTTGTGCTGAAATGCACTGTTAGGGAAGACCTTTGACCTCTTTGCAGAGGTCAGTTTATCAAGGACCAAGGGATGGATCAATAGTTTAAAGCTGCCCTTCCTGACACCATTTAGAATCTTAATCCCATTCCCAGTGCAGCCCCCCATCCCACTGAATCAGTCACAGTGAGAGAGAGGGGGAGAAATCAGCAGCTCCTATTTTTAGGTGCTGATCTCACTGTTGTTAGCATTTCTGCTAAGTGGTGGTGGCTGTAAGGAAGAGGGAGGGCACTGGAAGAGCATTTCTGCATTTAATCTGTGAAGGGAAAAAAATCTATCTTCAGCGCCTGTCAACAGGGATCAGACCATTAAAAGCCATGACCTACAAAAAGGCCTGAATCATCTTCCATAAAAGCTGCACTGTCGCCTCGGGTTCTGGGAGTTTCTTTACCCTCCTCGCATCCCTTAACCCCACCACTCTCTCCCCTTCTGTCTCTCTCCCTTTTTCCTGCATTGCATGCCTCGTAGTTCGTACAGTGGGAACTGGGGCGACAGCCTCTCTTGGAGATGAGAGCGAGGTTTGTTTATGCACTGAATGGTGTGCCTATGTGAGCCTTTGGCCACTGGCCAGCAGCTGAGAGAGGCCCTTTTAGTGCGACAGCAGTGGCTTTGTGGAGTCATTATTTATGGTATGTAGTGCTAACATCAGCTGATAGGGTGCATTGATCAACATAGAACACTTGGGTGTTTCATCCCTACTTTCCCATTTAACTATTGTGTCCCTAGTTCAGCAAGACCTGGAGAAAGACTGAGCCAGTTAACTCCACACACACCCAGCTATGGTAAGAGATTCTGAGCTTAGGGGGAAGAGATGAGTGGGGTCCCTGAATGCACTCCCTCACCATCTCCTCAAGGTCAAAGTCAATATTGCTGTCATATGCACGAGTAGGAACGGATGCAATCAAATACTTACTTGTGGCAAGCGTCATATAGGCTGTACTCATAAGGTAAATATAAATTTAACTTAGTATTTGTTTATAGAAATTTCTCTGGCCGTTTCCTGAATGAAGTTTATGCGTTCTCCCTCTGACCGCGTGGGTCTCCTCTGGGTGCGCTGGTTTCCTCCCGTGTTGCAAAGATGTGCAGGTTAGTAGGTCAATTAGTCACAGGGGTGTAGTTGGGTGGTGCATGTTCATTTTGCTGAAGGCCCTGTTACTGTGATGTTTCTCTAAATGAAATTAAATGACACACTCCTTTTTATGAGAACGAGGAAACCAAAGTCGGTTCTTGTGCAAAATGGTTGTGGTGTGGCTGTCCACACCACACTAACTGTGTTGGCCACAGGCACAAGCAACGCATTTCACCGAATGTTTCGATGTGCGTGTGACGGAGAAAGCAAATCTTTCATCTTTACCTTTAAAATGCTGGAGGGACTCAGCAGGTCAGGCAGCATCTATGGATGTTGTAAACGGTGGGCGTATCCGGCCAAGAGTCAGAGTTCGGTTTATTATTACCGACGTTTATCGTGAAGCGTGTTGTTTTGCAGCAGCAGTGAGGTACAGGGCAATTCATAAAATATCACATTGAGTGACAACAAGAAACGATTTAACAAATAAATAAACAAACAAACAGTGCCAGAAAGAAAGCAAAGCGAGAGGCAGTCTTCATGGTCCATTCAGAAATCTGATGGCGGAGGGGAAGAGGCTGTTCCTAATTGAGACCCATCTCTTGCACTCGTGGTGCTGCTGTGTGGTGGTGATTAGGCTTGTGCAGTTGCATTACCTGTTGGCATGCTGAGCGTTGTCAAAAGGACTGGAAAATGGCTTTGTGGCAGGGAATTTAGGAAGGGCCAAGGGAATTCTGAATCTGCCTCTCTGGCACAAGGCCACTTCCTCCAGCAGCCTGTAGCTCCCTCCTCCCTGCCCCTGTCGAGGGGGCTCAAGGCCTCAAAGGAAGCCTGTACTTGTCCGCTGCCAGGATTCCTCGTAAACAAGGCTGGGCACAGTGGCGCGCTCACAATGTATAATTCAAGTCTCTCCAGCAGATCAAGTGGAGGGCTCGTGAAATCTGAAAGGGTGGGGGAAGGTTGATAGATGCCTGTGCAGTCATTAGGAAGAGAGAGAAAGAAAAATAACATCAAATATTCAGGAGATGTTTTATTTAAAACAAAAACCACGGAGTCAGTTTCTTGAGTCTCTGCCAGCGTTGGAAGACAGTGTTGTTTGACTCATCCCTAAGTCAAATGTTGGCAGCTCCGAGAGATGGTCCAGATCCTTCGGCGTAAAAGAAACCGTGCCCCGCTCTTCAGAACGGTACGGCAGGAGTGCCACTCTGCCTAAGGTGCCTTTCGAGTGTGAGCCTGCAACTTCTCCCTCAGATTCGCATTTACTTATCATGCGTACGTCGCCACATGCAGTGCAATGTGCCACTTGCATTAACAACCAGTTCACCCAACGTTGTGCTTGGGGCAGCCCACATACTGCAGAACAGAACGTACCAAGCAACAAACAGCTGTGAAACAAGTCAGCTGTAGTGCAGGGGACTCATATCACTTCATACCGCCAAATCATATCGTTTCCTCGCGACCCGGTGGTTGGGGGCCACTGCTCTAACTCAAGGACAGGCTGTTATCAGTCTCCAGCCTCCAGTGGACTCACAGACACTGAGCCCCGACTTCCCCGCTGGACCCGCAGAGATTCAAAGACTCGGGTCTTGGCCATCAGGCCTCGACTGGAGTTCCGATGGACCTTTGGGCTTCGATCTGGACCTCTGATCGATCTTAGGGGTTTGATCTTCGGCCTTGCCCTAAGATCCCGATGATGACTGAGGCCGCCACATGAGGGACTGAATTCTAGGCCTCAAATGCCGGACTCACTGATAACAGAACCCTGAAAGTTTGGCCTCAATCTCCGGTCAGCCCACGCTGCTGGCCTGCGAACATGTACAATCGGACAAACTCCATCTTGTCCTCCAATTCCCCCACATTCCTGTCCCTGAACTCAATACCATCCCTACATACCTAATAAAAAACAAATCTGAGCCGCAGCGTTGTCTGAGGTTGCGGCTAGGCACCATCTTAAGTAGAATGGCCCCACTTCAGGGAAAAGCAGGGAAGCTCTAAGCAAACTTTGAGTCAATATTCAGGGCTGTAGTGGTTAGGACAATGCGATTAGAGCATTGGATTTCAGAGTTCAATTCCAGCATCCTCTGTAAGAAAGTCTGTATGGTTTTCCTGTGTGCACATGGATTTCTTCCAGGGCTCCAGTTTCCTCCCACGTTCCAAAGATGTACCCGTTAGTAGGTGAACTGTAAATTCCACCTGTTTCTTTCCATTGCTTTACGAAAAAAAGGACCATCTGCTCTGAGGAGGCCTTGCAGGCTGCTCTAGGAGTGCATGGAAGAGTTACTACCCCTCAACCGTCAGACCTCTGAACCAGAACAGATAACTTCATCCACCTCATAACCAAACTGACTCCACAACCTAGAGAGACTCACCTTCAAAGACTCCATAACTCATGTCTTCAATGTTATTTATTTATTTTTAAATTTATTGTTTTTGCACAATTTGTCCTTGTTTGCACATTGACCATCTGTCAGTCTGTGTGGTGTATAATCTTTCATAAACTCTATTGTATTGCTTTATTTTCCTGTAACTGTCTGCAAGAAAATGAATCAAGGTAGTAGATGATAACATCTATGTCCTTTGATAATAAACTTCCTTTGAGCTTTGGATGCACTATCTTCCCGCCCCTCCTTCCGGTCAGAGTGGTGTCACCTGGCTTCGACTTCCAATCAACCTTTGGCCTTCGGTCTTCACCACTGACTCCCGGACAAGCCGACGGCAGAACCCCGAACTCTGGCCTAGTCAACTCACCGGTCCGCGTGCCTCCTCCTCACATGGAGGTGGAACAGGGCTTGCTTTGTCGTCTGTTGTGTTCTGTGTTGTTTTACCCACCATGGTAGGCATACTGGAATGCGTTGTGACCCACCAACTCATCCTTAGGTTTGTTGGCCGTCATGCAATCAGCACACTTCACTCGGTATCTTAATGTCCATCTGATAAATAAATGAATCTTGATGAGAGTCAGAATCAAGTTTACCATCACTGACTTATGTCATGAAATGTGTTGTTTGTGGCATAAAAAATTGCTGCAAGTTACAGTAAGAAATGTAAAAAATAAGTAGGGCAAAAAAAGAACAAATCATGAGGTAGTATTGACGGGCTCATGAACCATCCAGAAATCTGAGGAGAAGACTTAAAAAATTGAGTGCGTGTCTTCAGGCTCTTGTATGGTGGTAATGAGAAGATGGCACGTCCTGGGTGGTGAGAGTCCTTCACCATGGATGTCGCCTTCTGGAAGGATTGCTCAATGCTGGGGGGGGGGGGGGCTAAATTTACGACCTTCTGAGATTTTCCCAATCCTGTGCAGTGGCCCCTCCATACCAGATGGTGATGCAACCATTCAGAATGCTCTCCACAGTACATCTATATAAAATGCTTTGGTGACATACCACATCTACCCACATCTGAAATCTGATCCCTCCCTCGTTTTCAATAAAGGGAGACACTCATACAAAATATTGAAGGAACGTGTCCAATATACTGTAACAATGCTCTGCACTGAATTTCCTTCTGACATTCCAAATATTTTTTAATGCTTACAAGACATTAAGTCCTAATCCCTGGAGGGTTGGTAAACTCTTGTCTAAGGCATTGTGTTCAGGAAAGACAGCAGAAACAGCAGTGTGTTAGAAATAGCAAACAAGGCTGAGGTGTAATGGACCATCATGGAAACTTTACAACGTCAGCAATGTGTTATTAAGGTTGGATTTCTTTTGATGCCGGTCTCTCTCTCTCTCTCTCTCTCTCTCTCTCTCTCTCTCTCTCGCTCGCTCGCACTCGCTCTTGTTGGGCATGCAGCCAGGCTGCTAAGAATGTGGGTTTCCATTAGCTTGTTGTTGCCAGTAGGCAGGCACTTCTAGAATATTCTCTGTTCAACCTTCCCCTATTAATCCACTGTCACTCTCACAGGCTAAAACAAGGGGCTGTTCATAGTTCATCAAAGAGCTTCAAAAATAAACTTTCTTTTCCCCAATTTTTTTCTTCCACTACCTCCTGTGATTGTTTAGGTTAGGAGAGACAGTTTGAAAGTAAAACAAAATAAATTTGTGTTGTTAATCAAATTTCACTTCCGAACCTGGACTGTCAGTATGATGAATCCAATCACATGAGTCACTGGGCCCTTTTTTTATTTACAGTTTAAAAACAGCTCATTCACCTCTCAACATATTTGGCAGTGGGAGGGGTTCAGGTTTCAGCCTATTTCGAAGCAAGCGGCTGCTTCCCTGTTTTTGCTGAGTTACAGGCTGTGTCTCAACAACACCAGCGTGACACATTTTAACCACTTCCTCTCTTGAACAAAGTAGCCGTGTCACAAAGCTCCTCTACAGCACTGAATGTAATGGCAAATGGCTGCCTGCTCCCTGTGCAGAGCCTTTGGAAGTCAAGCCATGAGGTCGTGGGATTGTACTGTGCATGCCTGCACACGCTGTACACACTAAAGTATGCACACTTAGAAACACACACACATTCATGTGTGTACACATAGTTGTACACAAATATGCACTCACACACCACACGCATGCACATACACAAGTGCAGATGTAAAAACCACACACATGTGCATACATACACCACATACACATGCATGCATGTGTACACACACTCATTTACACATACACACATGTACATCTGCCCACATACATAAAAGCACGTATAAGCATGCCCCCCCCCCCCCACACACACACACACGTACATAAGCACGTGGTGAAAAATCATGGATTATGGTCTATTTTATAAATAAGCCACAGGAGCAGATGGTTTTGATATTTCTCTCTGCAGTATGCACACAGTTTAGAAGATAAGCAGAATCAGGTTTATTGTCACTGACATGAGTTATGAAACTTGTTGGCTTGTGGCAGGCATGCAAATTGCTATAAATTCCAACAAATAAACAAATCCTGTAAAAGGGAAAAGTGAGGTAGTGTTCATGGAGCGGAGGGGAAGAAGCTGTTCATAATTCATTGAGTGCGTGTCTTTGGGCTCCTGTACCTCCTCCCTGTAGGTGGTAATGAGAAGGTGGAGTGCCCTGCATGGTGATGGTCCCTGCTGTTGGAAGCCAGCTTTTGAGGATGTCCTCGATGCTGTGGAGACTGGGGCCCGCCAAGGAGCTGGCTGAGTTTACAAGCCTCTGCAGCTTTTTCCAATCCTGTACATTGGCATTCACATACCAGACAGTGATGTAACCAGTCAGAATACTCTCCACGGAACATCTGTAGTAATTTGGTGACAAGTTCCTAATAAAGCTGGCGTGCCTTCTTTGTAATTGTATCAATCTGTTGGACTCAGGGCAGATCCTTGGAAATGCTGATGCCCAGGACCCGATCTGCTGGAGAACCCCAGCAGCAACCAGAACATAATATTCGTAACTTCTACTCTGGTACATCTCAGGAAAAAAATCTTGATGATGCTGTTTGTTTTTTCATGATTATTAAATTCTCCTCATTCCACCTCCTCTTCATAAACTTCCCACGGATATCTACAAACTGCTCTGAGGATTGACTTCCAATGTGTCCCTGACGGGAACTGTGATTTGCCACGCGCCTGGGTGCTGGAATTAAAGCCATTAGACCACAAGATATGAGAGCAAAAATGGGCCATTCGGCCCATCAACTCTACTCCACCGTTCCATCATGGCTTATTTATTATCCTCCTCAACCCCATTCCTCTGCCTTCTCCCTGAACCATTTGCCACCCTTGCTAATCAAGAACCTATCAAACTCTGCTTTAAATATCCCGTAAGGGATTCTGCAGAAACTCAGAGTACACGTGCAGAATGCCAGAGGCACTCAGCCAGGTCAGGCAGCAGCTATGAAAAAGAATAAAGAATGGATGTTTTGGGTTGAGACACTTTATCAATGCTCTTTATTCCTCTCCATAGATGCTTCCTGACCTGCTGAGTTCCTTCAGTATTTTATATTTGTCACTTTAAATATACTCAATGTCTTGGCCTGCACAACAATGAATTCTACAGATTCACCATCTTCTGCCTAAAGCAATTCCTCCTCATTTCTGTTCCAAAGGGACATCCTTGTATTCTGAGGCTGTGCCCTCAGGTCCCAGACTCTCCCACTAGTGGAACCTTCCTTTCTATATCCACTTAATTTACCTTCAAACCTCCCTGCATCCCCACCTAGTCATGGGTTAGGGCATACCTCCTCGTCCGGCACTCAGATCAAGTCAGTAGGGTGGGGGCACGTAAGTGTGCAGTTGTTGAGTGACAGCTGGGACTAATCTGCATACTATACTTTAGTCCTACTCTCTTGGCTTGTAGGGTGCTTGATATCCATTGGAGTCCTTAAGGTGAGCATTTTTGGGAACCTTAATGTGCTGGCATTGGAGAAGGTCTAGAGGAGATTCACAAGAATGATCTTGGAAAACAAAGGGTTAAAGTAAGGAGCTCTTGCTGCCTCCTTATTACAATGAGGGGAAATCTCATTGAAACCTATTGAATACTGCAAGGTCTAAATAGAGTGGACATGGAGAGGATGTTTCCAATAGTGGGGTTGGGGGAGGGTAGACTAGATGGCATGGCCTCAGAATAGAACAGAGATAAAGAGGAATTTCTCTAGCCAGAGGGTAATGAATTTGTGAAATTCAATGCACAATGACTGTGGAGGCCAAATCATTGGCTATATTTAAAGCAGAGGTTGAGAGATTTTTGATTAGTAAGGATGTCAAAGGTTATGGGAAGAAGGAAGGAGAATGGAGTTGAGAGGGACAATAAATCAGCCTTGATGTAACAGAATAACAGACCCAGTGGGCCAAATGGCTGAATTCTGCTCCAATGTCATGGTCTTAGGGAATCATTCCTCTCTTCTTCATTATGTTTAAAACTTCAAGAAAGAAAAATGGAGTGCTACATGGGAGAGAAGGGTTCAATGATCTTAGAATGGTTTAAAGTATCGGCAAAACATTGTAGGCCGAAGGGCCTGTACTGTGCCGCGCCACTCCATGTTCCATTTTTTGTATCTCCCGTTAATATTCTGAAACCAAAACGTGAGAGGACCCTCAAACAATCTATTGAAGGAACTCAGCTGAGGAAAAGAAATTGTCAATATGTTGGCAAAACCAACAATTCCTCTCCTCCCCCCACCACAGGTCCACAGAGTTCCTCCAGCAGATTGTGTCTTCCTAATTTCTTGGGCACCTTTTCAGAAGCAGCTATAACCATTCCTAGAATCGGTGAATATGTCTACTTGCATTTATGTGGCTCCCAGGTGGGCGTCACAGGGGCTGGTGACCCTCCCCCCCCTTGGAGGGGCATGTGAGTCTGGAAGTCAAGGCCCGAAGGGCAAAACTGTGATCGGTGAGCCCTGGGATCAAGGCCCAAAGGTCAAACCCATTGACTGTCGAGTCCTGGGGTTGACACCCAGACGTTGGCAGAGGACGGAGGGAAAAGCTGATGGCCAAAGCCCTGGGCACAGCGAGTCCAGAGGTGGGAACCTGAAGGTTGAAAACTGTAGTCGGCGAGTTTGGACATAGAAGCCCCCACGTTGGCTTGCCTGGATGTCAGAGGCCTGATGTCTGCAAGTCCAAGGCCAAAGACTGGCGGCCCAGAAGCAGCATGTTCTGGAGCTGGAGGCCTGTCTTTGTGTGTGAGAGTAGGGGGTGAGGGGCGCGTGGGTGATAAAGGGGCTTGTTTTGTTCTGTTGTTGGTGTTGCTGTGTGTCTTGTTGAGCTTGCTGTCTGGTGGTAGATGTGTGGTGACACTTGTGGGCTGCCTCCAGTACATCCTCCAGTGTGTTGGTTGTTAACACAAGCAATGAATTTCACCGTATGTTTTGATGTACACCTGATAAATAAATCTGAATCTGGATTGGAACATTCCAATGGCATTCCACACCAACAATAAAGTGGCACCAGGTCAAACCAAAGGATTTCTGGACAGGAAATGAGTGGGGTTTAAAAGTTGGGAAGTTTTTTAAGGAGGAACCTTATGTGAATTTTCACCATGTGCTTCTGGTGTTTTTGTGTCTTTAGGTATCGGGGGAATGTCCGGCACACTACCTGAGCCTCGTCCACACGTATCATTGCTGAGATTGACTTTAGTTGCAGTGCCAACCGCAGGCCAGCCGCTGAGGTCTGTTATTACGTGGTGGAGTGTGCAGGCTGTTTTGTTTTTGTTTGCCTGTCCACCTCAGGCCTTTTCCTGGACTTTAAAACCACACCGTCCTCTAACTGAGGGGCTCAATATCATTAAGACTATATCATCATAAGACATAGGAACAGATTAGGGTCATTTGGTCCAATCGGTCTATGCCATTCGAACGTGGCAGATTTATTTTTCCACTCAACCCAATTTTCCTGCCTTCTCCCTGTAACCTTTGACACCCTTACTATTACCCTCCACTTTAACTATACCCAGTGATGGCCTCCACAGCCCTCTGTGGCAATGAATTCCATGGATTCACCAACCTCTGGCTAAGAGAAATTCCTCCTCATCCCAATTCCAAAGATGCATCCTTCTATTTAGAGGCTGTGCCCTCTGGTCATGGACTCACCCACTATTGGAAACATCCTTTCCACACCCACTCCATCTAGACATTTCAATATTCAGAAGGTTTCAATGAGATTCTCTCCCATTTTCTCAGCTCCACTGAGTACAGGCCCAGAGGGGGTGAATGGTATATTTCCCAAGATTAAGGAGGCCATTCAGCCCATCAGATCAGTGTCAATGGTCAGAATTCCATTTCCTTATAACCTATTCTCTCTCACGTAGTCCTGATAAAGGGACTTGGCCCAAAACATCTGCTGTTTATTCCTCTCCATAGATGCTGCCTAACCTGCTGAGCTCCTCCAGAACTTTGTGTGTGTTGCTCTGGATTTCCAGTATCTGTAGAATCTCTTGTGTTTATGTTTCTCTCATATACCTTACCCTAATTCCACCCACACATGAGGGGCAAGTTACAGTGGCCAACTGAATCATCCTTCACAATTTTGTGATGTGGAAGGAGACAGGAGGAATACCACTTAATCAAGAAGAGTGCGTGCAGACTCCCCACAGACAGCAGCAGAGGTCAGGACTAAACCCAGCTCTCCCAAGGTAAATGGAAACTATGTCATCAGATGGTGACTGTGGGGGGCAGTGGGGCAAAGTGTGCAACCCTGAAATTAGAGTGGTTATGTCGGGGGGTGCTTCTTCACAAAAATGTTCAAAGGTCAAGTTTAATGTCAGAGAAATGTATACAATATACACCCTGAAATGCTTTTTCTTAGCAAAACATCCACAAAAACAGCGAAGTGCCCCAAAGAATGAACGACAGTTAAACGTGAGAACCCCAAAGTCCCCCCCAAGCTCCCCCCTCTTCCACCAGCAAAAAGAAACTCGCATTGGTACCATAACTGAGCCCAAGCGTGTGCTAAGCAATAGCAAAGACACAGACCAAAGTTACCCCAATGGCTTCAGATTTCATCTGACATTTGGCAACCCACAGGCTCTCTCTCTCTCCCTGGCAAGGGAGAGGGAGGTGTCCCCCATTTTCACAGCGAGCGGGAGACATAACAACAACCCACTGGTTTACAATGTTAAAAGTCTGTTGCGTCGCTTCTTATGAGCTCTGTGTTCAGAGATCGCAAAGACCTCAGGTCTTCAGGCCCACAGCGAATGATTTTTTGGCCTCCCTGATGACACACGAGTCTCCGGCCGTGACACCGACCCTCGATCTGCTCATCTCCAGAGCCCCAAGATCTTAGGCTTCCAAACACGATCGAAATGTTGTGGAAACCTTGAAATTTCTTCCCTGAGAGGCAGTGAAGGCCAAGGATAAGTTAAACATGACAGTAACGAGGTTGGCAGGAGTTACTTGGGTTAACGTTGCCCTAAAATGGGCATCATTTTTTTGTTCTATTTGCATTCTTCCTGATGTAAAATTGTATATAATTTATGGTTAATTCACGTTTTTCTTGTGAAAGCTGTTCATACGATTTTAGGTGCCTGTGATACTGATGCAAACATGGTGTTCAGTCTGGAAAAGTGTGAAGTGATTCACTTTGCAAGGTCAAACTTGAAAGCTGAGCTCAGTGTTGGCGGCAGGATTCTTAGCAGTTGGGGGAACAGAGCGATCTTGAGATTCACATCAATATCCCTCAGAGTTACCGTGCAAGTTGATAGGGTGGTTAAAAAGATGCATGGTGTGTTGGCCTTCATTAACGGGTGGGGGACTGAGTTCAAGAGCTGTGACGTTCTGTTGCAGCTCTAGTTAGGCCACACAGTGCTCAGTTCTGGTCGCCTTGTTAAAGAAAGGGTGTGGAAGCTATAGGAAGGGCACAGAGCAGAAATGGCGAGTAGAAGGGGACATAACTGTAAGATGACTGGGTGAAGTATAGGAGGGAATGATGGAGGTAGGTAAGCGTGGGGGGGGGCCCATTGAATGTATTGACAGGAGAGGTAGTAGAGACGGAGGCAGATTTAAGAGACTCTTGGACACAAGGGTGACAGAAAGATGAAGGGCTATGTGAGAGGGAAGGGTTAGATTTATCTTAGAGTAGGTTAAAAAAAAGGGCCTGTTGTGTACTGTGCTGTTCTATATAAGCAAGTTTTTCATTCCACCTGCACGTGCGCACACACACACACGTGCGTGAGGACAGTAAACATGACTTTAACCCTGTGAAGGCAGTGATGTAAGGTTTGATAAGTTATGGTCTAACTGAGCACAGAAACAAGCTGAGGCAGATAGGGCCAATACACCCAGAAAGCTCAGCGGGCTGAGCAGCGGCCATGGAGGCAGCAGACATTTTGTCTCAGCACTCTAAACTAGGGAAACTTTGGGACTGTGTTCTCTGGTGAAGGGAGGATTGTTGGTTGGAGAGCCAGCTACTATTCCATATCAATCCCAGTGGAATGAAGAATAAACTAAAAAGCCGTGTTGTTCTCTTTCTCACTCCCTCCATCCCGATCTCACAGCTTCTACCTCACTGAACTCCATCTTGCCTTATGATACCCCAAAAGGCAGGTTATCCCTCACTCTTATCCCTCTCTCTCACTGTTACCCCTTCCTTACACCCCTTCCTCAATGTAACCCTCTCCCCTGCACTCCTTCCTCTCTGTAACCCCCTCCCCTGCACACCTTCCTCTCTGTAACCCCCCTCCCCCTACACTCCTTCCTCTCTGTAACCCCCTACACCCCTTCCTCTCTGTAACCCCCCCTCCCCTACACTCCTTCCTCTCTGTAACCCCTTCCCCTACACTCCTTCCTCTCTGTAACCCCCTCCCCTACACCCCGTCCTCTCTGTAACCCCCCTCCCCTACTCCTTCCTCTCTGTAACCCCCTCCCCTACACTCCTTCCTCTCTGTAACCCCCTCCCCTACACTCCTTCCTCTCTGTAACCCCCTCCCCTACACCCCGTCCTCTCTGTAACCCCCCTCCCCTACACTCCTTCCTCTCTGTAACCCCCTCCCCTACACCCCGTCCTCTGTAACCCCCCTCCCCTACACTCCTTCCTCTCTGTAACCCCCTCCCCTACACCCCGTCCTCTCTGTAACCCCCCTCCCCTACACTCCTTCCTCTCTGTAACCCCCTCCCCTACACCCCATCCTCTCTGTAACCCCCCTCCCCTACACTCCTTCCTCTCTGTAACCCCCTCCCCTACACTCCTTCCTCTCTGTAACCCCCCCTCCCCTACACTCCTTCCTCTCTGTAACCCCTCCCCTACACCTCTTCCTCTCTGTAACCCCCTCCCCTACACTCCTTCCTCTCTGTAACCCCCCTCCCCTACACTCCTTCCTCTCTGTAACCCCTCCCCTACACCTCTTCCTCTCTGTAACCCCCTCCCCTACACTCCTTCCTCTCTGTAACCCCCCCTCCCCTTCTCTCTAATTCCCCCCCCCCCCCATCCTATCTCAACTGAGGTTGTTACTCCCGGGAATTGATTCCAGGCAAAATCTCACTCTGCTTTGGGAAAACATTGGAATCTCTTTCCCTTTGAATGGCTGGTTCTGAAAGGACATTGCTGAGAGAACTGAGACAGAGGAAGGTTAAACCTGGGCGAGGATTAGTCTTTACCCCAGTCATCAAGAGCGGGTTTGGCAGCCTGCCAGCGAGTATAAGTGGAACAGACTTGCGTCACCGTTCCCCTGGCAACGCACAGCCCTCCATAGAACCATCCCCTCTGGTTATTTGTTTCGTGTTTGGTTGTGTGTGATTTAAACCATTAACACTGAATGGGATTTCCAGCTGTTCTACAGCCGGGAGATTTGTTGAGTGCTAGCTGGGAAATAGTCGTTCCCTGAACAATATGTTCACCAAAATAATCAATGTGAAACTGCCAGTAAAGTTAGCCTCTCTCTTTCTCTCTCTCTCACTCACACCCACACTCACACACACACACACACACACACACACACACACACACACACACACACACACACACACACACACTCAAACACACAGACATTTTCACACTCACACGCTCAAACACAGACATTCTCACACTCACACAAACACACAGACTATCTTGCTCTCTCACACACACACATTCACTGAGGGGGTTACAGTGAGTGGGAGGGGTGTAGGGGAATGGGTTTACAGAGAGAGAAGGGGTGTAGGAGAGAGGTTACAGAGAGGGGAAGGGGTATAGGGAGGGGTAACGGAGAGGAAAGAGTGTGGGGAGGGGGTTACAGAGAGAGGTGTAGGGGACAGGGTTAGAGAGAGGGGTGTAGGGGAGGGGGTTTACATAGGTGTTTTGGGGAGTGGGTTTATAGAGAGAGGAGTATAGGGGAGGGGGTTACAGAGAGAGGGAAGGGTGTGGGGAGGGGGTTACAGAGAGAGGTGTAGGGGACAGGGTTAGAGAGAGGGGTGTAGGGGAGGGGTTTACAGAGAGGGATGTGGGGAGGGGGTTACAGAGAGAGGGGTGTAGGGGGTGGGGTTACAGAGAGAGGTGTAGGGGACAGGGTTGGTGAGAGGGGTGTAGGGGAGGGGGTTTACATAGAGAGGTGTTTTGGGGAGTGGGTTTATAGAGAGAGGAGTGTGGGGAGGGGGTTACAGAGAGAGGAGTTTTGGGGAGTGGGTTTATAGAGAGAGGAGTGTAGGGGAGGGGGTTACAGAGAGTGGGAAGGGTGTGGGGAGGGGGTTACAGAGACAGGGGTGTAGGGGACAGGGTTAGAGAGAGGGGTGTAGGGGAGGGGGTTTACATAGAGAGGGAAGGGTGTGGGGAGGGGTTTACTGAGGGAGCAGTGTAGGTTGGTGGGTGGTTACTGAAGTGGTTGTAGTTTAAACCATAAGTTTGCAGGAGTTGTTGATCGATACTGTGAGAGTCAGAGGAAGACCTCTGCCTTTCTCGAGGGCGTTGTGGACGTGGCAGTTGTTTAGTCCTGAAGATCTGTACAGAAGTTACACTGGAAACTACAGCTGTCAGTGTGCCTTCCGAAAAAGACCTGGGGGTTTCCATCTACACATGCAAAGTCTGACCGCAAATTAACCTTATTTCCTGACTCCATTTTGCAAATCATTGAATGTAAAAATAAACTCTGGGCATCGTATTTATCGCTGTTTGGATGTGGACATCACTGTCAGCTGCTGTGAACTACAGTGTGTGTGTTTAGGTCTGGTCGGCCGGACTTTCACATTCCTGGATGTTCTCCCAGAACAGAGAGAAGGGGATTGTCAGGGTGGCAGGCACCCTTGGTGATTCTGTTAGACTGCCCCTCATTAGAGAGAGAGGGGTGCTGTTTCACAGCTTTTCACAGGCCACCAGCTCCTCGATTGTACACCCCTCTCCTCACACCTTTCAGTGCAGGAATCACAACAGAATTAAAGATTTGTCACATGTACATCGAAACAGACAATGAAATGCATTGTTTATGTCAACGACCAACACAGTGCGAGGATGTGCTGGGGACAGTGTGAGTTTCCCCCGGTTGTACTGTCCGGGCCTGTAAGGAGTTTGCACCACAACTGTTTCAGGATCAGTTTTAATATCCCTAGCGTAAGTCGTAAAATTTGTTGCTTTGCGGCAGCAGTACATGATAATAAAAACTATAAATAACAATAGAGACTGTATATTAAAAAAATCAGATAAGCAGTGCAAAAAGAGAGGGAAAAATACTGAGGAAATGCTCATGGATTCACTATCCATTCAGAAATCTGATGGCAGATGTGATGAAGCTGTTACTGAAACATTGAGTGTGTGTCTTCAGGCTCCTGCACCTCCTCCCTGATGGTAGCAATGAGAAGAGGGCATGTCCTGGGGGATGGGGGTCCATACTGATGGATACCACCTTCTTGAGGCATTGATTTTGAAGGTTTCCTGGGTGCTGGGGAGGTTAGAGCTCATAATGGAACTGGCTGAGTTTACAATTTTCTGTAGCTTTTTCCAGTCCTGTACAGTGGCCCCTCCATACCAGACGGTGATGTGGCCAGTTAAGATGCTCCCTGTGGTACATGTGTAGAAATGTGCGAGTGTCTTTGCTGACACATCAATTCTCCTCAAATTCCAATCGAAGTACAGCCACTGCCTTTGTGGTGAACTACATATACCTGTCTGGACACGCCCCCTGCTGACTGCTCCTGTGGCTCCTCTCACAGACCCCTGTATAAAGGCGATTGAGGCCTGAGCCCGGCCTCAGTCTCCAGGATGTAGTATGGTGGTCAGCTACTGCTTGTTCTTTCTTCCAGTCAATAAAAGCTGATATCTCGCCTTACGTCTCAGAGTGAGTTATTGATGGTGCATCAGCCTTCTCTGTAATTGTATCGATTGTGTTTGTCATTCCAGTTAAGATGGCACTACAGAACGTGTGCAACAGCTTGCTTCCTGGTAGTCAAAAGGCAAAGAAATCCGACCAAAAGCATCACTAAAAATACCCTCTCTGAGGTAAATTGTGTTAAATTATCACCGCATTCAGAGAGATGAGTTCAGGGGACGAATTGGTGTACTTGGCCGTACAGCTGGCCTGGGAGCGAGTTTGGATCACTGTGGGTGCTGTAAAAAGAAGTCGGGGTTCTGTCAGGGGAAATTTGATTTCAATGCTCATATAACTTGTTCAGGTGCAAGGTTGAATCGAGTTGATTTGAAGGGCTTGAGAGGAGTTTCAGGCAGGGGGATGAAATCTGGGCCCAGAGTGAGTCATTGGGCAGTGTGGTCTAGGCCCAAGGCCTTTTGAAGCAGTGGTGCCTAGCTCCTAGTGGGAGGAACAACGTGCTGTTTGGATAATTTAAAAGCCGGCCCAGATCAGAGGCAAGAGCTGATTTTTCTCACTCTCTATAGTAGTCATCTCCATGGTGTTGAGGCTGTGAAGACTGCTTATGCTGCTTTGCTCCATGCCACCAATATGATGAACAGAGAAGCAAGGCTTTGGGCCTACTCAAGGCTGCTCTGTGGTTCTGATCTAAGGACTCATTTTTGGTTCGGAGTTCTGTCGTTTGCTTCATTTGTTTGCATCACTTGTATTTTTTTTTCTTTCTCTTGTGCATTGAATGTTGGTCTTTTATTTTTATTCTTTTTTTAACTGGGTTCTTTCGGGTTTCTTGATTTGTGGCTACCCGTGAGCAAGCAAATCTCAAGGTTGTATAATTTATACATTCTTTGATAACAAATTTACTTGAATGTTGGGTGCAGGGTTAATGTTTGGGTTTCCTCCAGGTGCCCCAGTTTCCTCCCACATTTGGAAGTGGTTTGGTGCCAGGAGCATTGCCACACTTGCAGATCTTTGGACTGTCTTGGTCATTGAAGCAAACAATGCACTTCACTGCGCATGTGACTAATAAAGCTAACCTTTCAGCTTTATACTATCTTTAAGAAAGGCATGGTAGTGTAGTGGTTAGCATTATGCTTTACAGTGACAGCGACCATGGTTCGATTCCCACCGTTGCCTGTAAGGAATCTGTACCTTCTCCATGTGACTGTACAGGTTTCCTCCAGGTGCTCTGGTTTCCTCCCATATCCCAAAAACATACGGGTTAGGGTTAGTAAGTTGTGGACATGCTGTGTTAGCATGGCAGCACAGGTTGACTGCCCCAGAACTGTGTCGGCTGTTGATGCCAACAACACAGTTCACTGTGTGTTTTGATGTTTCAACGCACATGTGATGAATAAAGCAAATCTTTATCTTCTGGGCATGCTGTGATGGTGAACCAGCGCCTTGTATTTAGTGTCCGGAAGATCACCAGGCATTGGCATTTGAAGGGATGATCAGTTTCTGACTAGTCAGACCCATCCCCACACCCGGCTGCCGATGTTCTTCTCCAGCTGACTGGGCCTTCCTGTGGTTACTTTGAGGCCCAGTGGCTCAAGGGGATGGTGGTGGCAAGTGCAGGAAGAATTTCGGCCTACTTCAAGGCTCCTATCAGAGAGGGTGCTTACACAGAAAGTGGAGAAGTGACCTTGGGGTGATGTCTGCTATTGGTTCATTATTGTCACATCTAACACAATACAGTGAGCGGCTTGTCTTGCATACTGTTCATAATATGACATTATTACACAGTGCATTGAGCTGAAACAATAACTGCAGAATAAGCTACCAAAAGAGTTCAGTGCAGCTAAACGATGAGGCACAGGATTGTAATGGGCGGCAGGATAGTGGTGAGTGTGATGACGTACAACACCAGCAATTCCTGCCGCTCGCTGTCTGTGAGGAGTGTGGACATTCTCCCCCCGCGCTGCCTGGGTTTCCCGGGGACTTCCAGCTTCCCCCCACATTTCAAATATGCACGTGTTGGACTTGAGATCTTCCCGAGCACATGAGAGAAAGAGGCAGATAGAGTGGACGGATGAAGGAAAAGCCACTCCATGCTGACCACACATTTAAACCAATCCTACGTGAACTAATTCTCCCCCACATTCCCATCCACTCACCATCAGAACCAGAATCAAGTTCATTACTGCTGACACGCATCATGAAAGCTGTCGTTTTGCAGCAGCAGTACATAAATATTACAACAAGTTACAGTAAGATACATAAAACAATCAAAGAGAACAATATAGCGAGGTAGTATTCATGGACCGCTCAAGAACCTGTTGGTGGAGGGGAAGATGACTTGTTGAGTGTGGGTCTTCAGGATGGTAGTAATGAGAAGAGGACAAGTGCTGGATGATGAAGGTCTTTAACAATGGAGGCATTGCCTTTTGAAGACATCCTCGATGGTGAGGAGGCTGCTGCCCGTGATGGAGCTGGCTGATCCACACCCCTGTGCACGGGAAACTCCACGTCAGGCAGTTTTGCGACCACTCAGAGTGCGGTTCCTAAAAGGCTGAGTGTACGTCTTCAGTCTCATGTACCTCCTCTCTGATGGTAGAAATGTCCTGGCTGGTGATGGACAGTGCGACATAAACATTTCTGTAAGTTACAATAAATAAATACATGGTGGAAAGGCAGAATAGTGAGTCAGTTCTTTGCAGGTTCATGGACCGTTCAGAAACCTGATGGCAGAGGGGAAAAAGCTGTTTCAAAAACATTGAATCTTATCGTACTAAGGAACCATTCGGTAGTCCTACAACAGTGAGGCAGAAGTTCTCCTTCAGTGTGATGATACATGCTTTCAGGCTTTTGTACCTTCTGCCCGATGGGAGAGGGAAGATGAGGGAATATGATATGTTTTTGTATTACATCTCCAGATTCTGCCACTCACCTACATACGGGTAATTTGCAACGGACATTTACCTACCCACCCACACGGCTTCGGGGTGTGATTGGAAACAGAAACAGAAAGATGAAAGAAAGGTCACTTCACAAAAATAACCAATAATTTAGTTCTGAAAAAATTAGACTTAGCAGATGGAAAAGTTAAACTTTGGTCAGTGAAGATGTTTGGAAGTGACTGAGACCAAACTCATCACTAATACAGCACCTCTGTCTACACTTCGCTGCTTCAGTAAGGCAGCCAGCAGAATCGACCTACTCCTTCCCACATCTTCCATCTGACAGAAAAAAGCATTCGTCTGGATGCCCGTCTGCTTGCTATGGCACCTGCTCCGCTCGTGACCATGAGGTACTGCAGAAAGTTGTCGAAACAGCTCAGTATGTCATGGAAACCAGCCTCCCCTCCATTAACTCTCATCAAAGACACCTGAACCTTCTCTCTTCCTTCTTCCACTGGGTAGAGGATACAAAAGTATGACCCAGAAGACAGCTTTTATCCTGCAGTTATAAGCCTATCAAATGGTCCCCTAGTACGATAAGATAGGCTCTTGGCCTCATAATCTATCTCATTACAACCTTGCCCTCCCTGCACTGCCCTTTCTCTTAATCTGTTACACATTATTTTGCATTCTGGTGTTGTTTTACCTTATGTGTGAACAACATTGAGGATAAGTTTTTCACTATATCTTGGTACATGTGAGGTATGTACATTAGGGGTATTTAAAAAAACCTCTCTGATAGACACATTAATGAAAGAAAAATGGAGGGCTATGTAGAATGGATGGGTTAGATTGATCTTAGAGTAGGTTCAAAGGTCAGCACAACATCCTGGTGAAAGGGCTTATACTGTGCTGTAGTGTTCTACGTGACAATAATAAACCAATTGAATTATTCCACATATGGTTGAAGGGACAATGCTCAGTCATTTCTGGCATGCTTGTGAGAAAGTTCCTCTGTGTTTCATTACTGCATATAACTATGAGAGAATGCCTTCAGGGAGGATCAGGGGAATGTTGCACGTTCTCCCTGTGACTGTATGAGTTTCCTCTGGCCATCTGTATTCCTCCCACGTCGCAAAACCGTACTTCTCAGTAGCTCAATAGGTAAATTGCTCCTTGGATGTCAGTGACTGTATCTGCAGTGAGATGATGAGGATGTGGGGAGAATTTTCCAAAGAGGTGTTGCACTTTGGGAGGGCCAGCCAGGGTAGGTCCTACACGATGAATGGTTGGGAACTGAGGAATGCAGAAGGACAGAGGGATCTGAGAATACAGATCCATAATTCCTCAAAAGTGGAGTCTCAGATAGATAGGGTCATAAAGGAAGCTTTTGGCAGATTAGCCTTTATAAATCAATGTATTGAATACAGGATTTGGGATGTTATGTTGAAGTTGTATAAAATGCTATTGAGGCCTAATTTGGAGCATTGTGTGCAGATTTGGTCACCTACCTATGGGAAAGATGTAAATAAGATTGAAATAGTACAGAGAACATTTAAAAGGATATTGCTGGGACTTGAGGACCTGAGTTATAGGGGAAGGTTAAATAATTTGAAACTTTAGTTCTTAGAACATAGAAAATTGAGGGGATATTTGATGTAGGTACACAAGATTATGGGGGGTATAGCAACCCCTCAGGCCTTCGGGCCAAAGGATTCGAGTTGGGCCATTGGGCTGCAGGAAGAGCCAGACTGGTTCAGAAGAGCTGGCCTTGGTGCAGATCATGCTGCTGCCTGCTACTCAGAAGCATTGGAGTTCATGCCTTCCAGTTGGCGGAAGGTGGTGTGTAGTGACTGTCTTGGATGCTTCTTTTGTGATTGCAAGACCCTGTTGGACATTGAAGGCCTGCTTCCCTTGTTTGGTGACAACACAGGTGGCGAAGCAGCAGTGTCACCTTGGTTGTAGTGAGGGACTAGGCCTCAAGCCTAACGAAGGACTAACGATAGTCCTGACGAAGGGTCTCGGCCCGAAACGTCGACAGTGTTTCTCCCTATAGATGCTGCCTGGCTTGCTGTGTTCCACCAGCATTTTGTGTGTGTTGTTGTTACCAAGATGCTGCCTGGATTAGAGAGCATGTCTTATGAGGATAGATGGAGCGAGTTAGGGATTTTCTCTTTGGAGTGAAGGAAGATGAGGGGTTGTCTGATAGAAATGTACAAGATGATATGAGGCATAGATAGAGTGGACTGCCAGAGACTTTTCCCCAGGGTGGAAATGGTTAATATGAGGGGGCATGATTTTAAGGTGATGGTCCAGGGAGAATGTCAGGTAAGTTCTTACACAGAGAGTAGTGGGTTCAGCTATGATGGAATGGCAGAGCAGACTTGATTAGTACAATGACTTAGTTCTGCTCTTATGTCTAATGGTCTAATGGTGTGTGGAATGAGCTGGTGCTAGAGGCAGATACAATGAAGAGACTCTAGATAGGCACATGGATGATAGAGAAATGGGGGGCTATGTGGGAGTAGGGTAAAAGGTCAGCACCGCACTGTGGGCCAAAGGGCCTGTCCTATTATGTGTTCTATGAATTCAGATTTTTAGCTGAGTGTATATTCCCTTTGAACTTTTAACCTTTTGGAAGAGATCCTTGCTTGGAGTAAACAAACTGTGCGTTGTGTCATTGTGTGTTTATAGGAGTTTGCTTCACAGTAAACACCAGGGCGGTTTGCTGTTTACTTTTGCAACAACGCAAGTTCTCAGTTTAGGAGTTGTCTTCTCAAGTCTTGATGCAGGGTTTTGACCCAAAACGTTGATAATTCCTCCCCCCCCCCCCACTCCCCAATAGCGGTGGTTGATCCTCTAACAGATTCTAGCAGCACTGGCAGTCTGTCTTTCTCCTCAGTGACCAAGCTGGCTTCTGGCGGCCAGGTAGACACAGCGCGTGCACTGTGAACCCCCGTCATGTCTCCTTCTTGCAGCTGCCTTCCGCCAGGAGCAACAGAGCCTGAACACTAACAAATCTCTGCAGAGATACTGTGGAAAGTGCCCCGACTGGAGGCATCACAGTCTGGTACAGCAATTCAAACGCATGAGGACTGCAGAGATTAGAGGCTTCAGCCCAATACATCACAACCACATGCATCTACAGGAGGATGCATTCATCTTCAAAGATACCCAGCATCCAGGCCATGCCATCTTCTCACAGATACCATCAGGCAGGAGAGGAGGTACAGAAGCCTGAAGTCCCAGGCCATCACTTCCCTTCAACTGGCACAACCCTAATCACTACAGTTCAGTATAAATGGACTGTGCTTTTGCTCTTCTAATGGTCTTCTTTCTTGTAAAAATTGTGTATGATTTATGTTTTGCTAGCGAGCGGAGTTTAAACGACGGAAGGCGCTGCTGTGAAGTTTTTCACTGCACCTGTGCACACACGTACTTCGGCAGATGACAATAAACTCGACTTTGACTTTTGACTTTGATCTACGCAAATAGTAACCTTGGCAACAGGTAACTCTCATTAGTACTGTAGAAACACGAGGCTGTTACGCAGGAAGGGGTGAGACCTGCTGATGGGTAAGCCACAGAGAAGCTGTTATAGTCATAGAGTCATAGCTTCACTAAGCACAGCAGCCCAGAATAGACTCCTCAGCCCATGCCGCCCCATTATTCTGTCTTGTCCCATCTACCTACACCTCTGTCAACCCAGGGAATAAAGCCCTAACCTATTCAACTATCCCTGTAACTCGGGTCCTCAAGTTCTGGCCACATCCTTGTAAATTTGCTCTGTGCTCTTTCAGTCATATTTATACCCTGTAGGTAGGTGACTAGAATTGCATACAATACTCCAAATTTGGCTTCATCAAGGCTTTACACAACTTCAACATAACATCCCAGATCCTCCACACAATACTTTGATTTATGAAGGTCAGAGTTGCAGAAACTCACTACTCCCTGTGACGCCCCTTTCAGGGAATAATGGACATGTATTCCCAGATCTATCTGTTTTACCGCACTCCTCAGTGGCCTACCACTCACCGTGTAAGTCCTACCCTGGCTTGTCTTCCCAAAGTCAAACGACACACACTTGTCTGCGTTAAATTCTATTGGCCATTTCTCAGCCTGTGTTTCCAGCTGATCCCGATTCCACTGCGAAAATGTGATAGCCTTCCTCACTATTCACTACGTTCCAATCTTGGTATCATCCACAAATTTGCTGATTCAGTTAACCACATTATCATCTAGATTATTGATATAGATGACAAACGACAACGGACCCGGCACTGATCCCTGCAGTACACCACTAGTCACAGGCCTGCAGTCAGAGAGGCAACCATCTACTGTCACTCTCCGGTTTCTCCTGTGAAACCAATATCGAATCCGATTTACTGAACCTTCTGGCAGTGAAGGGCAACCCACTGGGTATATTTAAGGTGAAGATTGATATTCAATTCAATTTCAAGTTTAATTGTCATTCAACCATACATTAATGCAACCAAATAAAACAGGGTTATTCCGGGGTCAAGGTGCAAAGTGCAGGACCGACAGTCACACACAGCACAAAGCACAGAAGACCACAAGCTCCACCAGTATCACAATCGAGCACACACACATCAGCAAAGTACAATGGCACAAAATATAGTCCAGACCCATCAGTCCATTGAAATCTTCAGTTGACCACAGTACAGCTTGTCTGACCACAGTCAGCTCCAACGCCAGCCTGAGTGTGGCACCACGCACCACTCTACCCCCGGCAGAGCACACCGGCATGGATACCTCTCTGCTGATGGCTGTAAACAGGAGACCCCCTGGCTTGAGGCCTCAAGGCCACTGACTGCTGCCAGAATCTGCAGTCGACCTCAACAGTGCCGAGCGAACAGCATCTACTTTGTCCTGGACACCACACTGTCCCCGGTGGAGTGCTCTGACTTTGACGCCTCTCTCAGCGGCTGCAAACAGGCGTCCCTGCGGCTTCAGCCCTATTCCTCACTATGATCGAGGCCACGCAGATCCCCCGCCATCCGCCCCTGCTCTCCACCAATAAGTCAGTGAGTTGAACATACGGCATTCCACATTAACAATGTCCAAAAGAGTTCTGCGATCACACGAAAAGCAACCAAGGCAGCCACTCGCAATTAGAGCATAAGCCTTTGTGCAGTTCCTTCATCATGTCTGCCAGCGAGCAACTTGCTGATGCTGTAGACCTGCAGTCCTTTCAGTTCTTAACGTATAGCAGCAGCTTGCAATCATTAATAATGCGTTTAAATAGCACCTTCTCTTGACCCTGTAGAAACCACCGTGGACAAATGTGCCACCATTCTTACCAGAAATCTTAATTAATTAATAGTTTTGTAATTAAAAAGAGTATCGTAAGATATGGGGAGAAGGCAGGAGAATGGGGTTGAGAGGGATGGTAAGTAATAAGTCAGCCATGATTGAATGGCAGAGGCGACTCAAATGACCTAGTCCTTCTATTTCTCATGGTCTTTGAGACCAGCCTCCCACGTGGAACTCTGTCAAAGGCCTTGCTGAAGTTCATGTAGACAACATCCACCACCTTCCTTCCATCAACTTTTCTAGGAACCTCCTTGAAAAACTCCATAGGATTGGTTGAACATGATCTACCAATCACAGAGCTATGTTGAATATCCCTAATCAGACCTCGACCATCGAAATACTTATATATTCTGCTAGGACCGAGGCAGCCAGAAACTCCTCCTATGGTTGAACTTCCCCCACAACCAACAACATCTTCTTTGATAAGCCTTCAAGCATCCTTGATCTTGTCCCAAGGATGTGGAGGGCAGAGAGAAGTGGGGAGGTTGGGTTCCAAGGAAGTGGGTGACTGAGCCTTCCTCCCGGTTTCCTGATGTGTCAAGGGGAGAGGACTTCATCACTGCCTGGTATGGAGAGGCCATCGCACATGATCAGAAAAGCTGCAGAGGGTTGTAAACTCTGTCAGATCCATCAGAGGCACTAGCCTCCCAAGCAAAAGGTGATGCATCAAAAAGACAACATCTGTCATTAAAAATCCCCACCCCTCCCCAGCAGGATATGTCCTCAACAGGGAGGAGATACA
The DNA here is from genome assembly GCF_030144855.1 of Hypanus sabinus. Classification (NCBI taxonomy): domain Eukaryota; kingdom Metazoa; phylum Chordata; class Chondrichthyes; order Myliobatiformes; family Dasyatidae; genus Hypanus; species Hypanus sabinus. Next base: position 79,524,074 of record NC_082715.1, on the reverse strand, counting down.
GTAGCCTGAGGACACACACTCAGTGTTTTAGGAACATCTTCTTCCCCCGTGCCATCAGATTTCTGAGTGGACAGTGAACCCATAGACACAACTTCACTATTATTGTTTTCTTTATGCTTGGCCTATTTAATTACTTTTAATATATTCAAGATTCAAGTACATTTATTATCAAAGAATGTATAAATTATACAATATGTAGATTTGTTTGCTTACAGCTGCAAAGCAAGAAACCCGAAAGACCTCAAGTAAAGAGAAAAAAAGAAATAAGACTTAAAGTAAAAGACCAGCACCCAATGTGCAAGAAAAAGAGAAAAAAATACAAATCATACAAACAATTGAGGTAAACAACAGCATTCTGAACCGAATTGAGACCTCAGATCTGAAACCCGGAGCAACTCGGAGTAGGCCCAAAGCCTGGCTTAGCAATTCCTCATATTAGCGGGCATGGAGGCCATAAGACCGTAACATGCAGGAGCAGAATTAGACCATTCAGCCCATTGATTCTGATCTGCCATGTTATCACGTCTGTTCCCGGATCCCATTCAACTCAATACATCTGCCCTCTCACCATATCCCTTGATGCCCTGACCGATCAGGAAGCTATCAACTTTTGCTGTGAATACGCCCACAGACTTGGCCTCCACCGTGGTCTGTGGCAGAGCATTCCACAGATTGACCACTTTTTGGCTAAAAAATTCCTCCTTACTTCCGCTCTAAAAGATCCCCTGAATTTTTAGGCTGTGCCCTCCAGTTCTGGATACCCCCACCAGAGGAAACATCCTCTCCATGTCCACCTTATCTAATCCTTTCAACTTTTGGTAGGCTTCAATGAGATTCCCTGCATTCTTCTAAATTCCAGTGAGTACAGGCTCAAAGCTGCCAAGTGCTCCTCATATGTTAATCCCTTCATTCCTGGAATCATCCTCGTTAACCTCCTTTGGATCCTCCCCAATGATCACACATCCTTTCTGAGATATGGAGCCTATGGAGCTCAGCAGCCACGGTAGTCTTCAGCATCATGGAGAGAGGAGTAACCATTGCGGAGAATGAGTGAAATCATCTCTCAGATCCTGACACCTTGTCTGTGAGTCTATCTGGTCTGGTGTTTAACTTGACCTAACAATGGAACAGTGAAAGGCTCTGGTGCCCAGGAGAGAGGGGTGAGAATTGCAGACAGCGAGTGAAATCGGGTCTGGTGTTTAAGTTGTCTAAACAATGTATCGTACCTCACACTAGGACTCAGGCTCCGCTGCTGTGAAACACTCTGGGCCTAGATCACAGTGCTCAGTCACTCGCTCCGGGCTCAGATTCTGTCACCCAGCCCAAAGATGCTCTCAAGCTCTTCATATCAGCTCGGTGCCCAGAGTGATCCATCCTCACACCCAGGCCTGTAGAATGAGTATCGGAACTTCTCTGCCGGGGTCCCAGTTTCTCCTTTCAGCACCCAAGGTGATCCAACCTCGCTCCTGGGCCTGCTGTACGGGTATCAGAACTCCATCTGCAACGGCTCTGCAATACACCGTCTCAGCTCCTCCCCTGAACTCGCCTCCCCTTCACAGTTTGCAGCAATAATTTAACATAACTTTCCTTAGCAAAAACATTTTTATGATGTTTTTAGTCAGATTTTTCAGCTTTTTGACCACCAGAAAGCTGTTGCACCTGTTCAGTAGCGCCATCTTGTAATTTATAGTTTAGTTCATGTACTGCTGCCACAAAACAGTTCCAGATTCAAAGTGAATATACTAACAATGTACGTATATGTCACCATATACCCTGAGATTAATTTTCTTGCAGGCATTCAAAGTAGAACAAAAATACAATAGAATGAATGGAAAGCTACACACAAAGATTGAGAAACAACCAATGCGCAAAGGAGGACAAACTCCACAGATATAAGCAAGCAAACAAACAAATATAGTAAGTAAACTGAGGACACGAGTTGTAGAGTCCTTGAAAGTGAGCCCATTTATAACAAATTTCACAACATGTCAGTGATAATAAACCTGCCTCTGACTGGAGCTGTGTATGAATACCAGTGAAAGGGAAGCAGGAACCCGTGACTTGGCCTCACTGTCTTGGCACAGCACCAAGGACTGTTGTAACTCAGGGTTGACCGTTTGTGGCACAGTGGTTACACCAGTCACCCTTCTGACTGGTTGAGTAACAGCCTGAACAGAGCCAACTCCAGCCCTTTAAGCCAAGAGGAACGTACAGGCTGAAGGGTGACACGTTGACAGCTGGCCTGAAGCAGCCTCCCTGTGTTGTAAGGATGCTTCGCCAGAGAGAGCGTGAGGTGCGGATAGTCCGCAGTAAGGACAGGATACAGCCCACCTGCTGCTTGTACCCTTCCCCTCCAGAACCATGGAGCCTGGTATCACCTCTTGCCACCCACCCCAGAGGCACAGCCTCAGCATACAAGGACGTCCCTCAATCATTGCACACTCCATTGAAGTAGAATGAGGTAAAACAGTAATAATGCAGAGGAAGTGCAGCAAAGGTAAATGATCGTAACGAGATAGACTGTGAGGTCAAGAGTCTAACTTATCATACAAGAGGCCCATTAAAGGGCCTGGTGACAGTGGGACAGAAGTTGTCCTTGAACCTGATGTTACGTGCTTTCAGGCTTTGTACTTTCTACTCGGTGGGAGACAATGTCTGGGGTGAGTGGGGTCTTTGATTATGCTGGCTGCTTTACCAAAGCAGAGAGAAGTAAAGACAGAGTCCATGGAGGGGAGGCTGGCTCCTGTGATGCATTGTGTTGTGTCCACAGTTCTCTGCAGTGTCTTGCGATCATGGGCAGAGCTGTTATGTATCCAGACAGCACGCCTTCTATGACGCAGCAGTAAAAAAATTAGTGAGCACCAGTGAGGAATCTCTCCAGCCTCCTGAGGAAGTAGAGGTGCTGGTGAGTTTTCTTGGCTGTGTGTTGACGTGGTTGGACCAGGATGGGCTATTGCTGATAATCACTCAAAGGAGCTTGAAGCTCTCAGCCCGCTCAATCTCAACATCGTTAATGTAGAGGGGAAGATCTGCACTGTCCCCCTTCCTGAAGTCAACGATCTGCTCTTTTGATTGTTGACATTGAGAGAAAGCCTGTTGTCATGATGTCATCTCTCCATCTCCATCCTGTACTCTGACTCTCTGATGCATGAGATGAGGCCTACTATGGTAGCATCATGGAGTTCGAGTGGAATCCGACCATGCAGTCATGAGTGTACGGGGCACAACATTGTGGAGCACCATGTTTAAAATAATCATGTCAGTGGGTGTTGCTGCCTATCCATGCGAAGGCCTTTGACAAGGTCCCATGTGGGAGGTTGATCAAGAAAGTTCGGTTGCTCAGCGTTGAAGATGAGGTAGTAAGTTGGATTAGACACTGGCTTCACAGAAGAGAGTGGTTGTAGATGGTTGCCTCTCTGATTGGAGGCTTATGACGAGGGATCGGAGCTGGGTCCTTTGTTGTTCGTCAGCTATATCAATGACCTGGATGATAATGTAGTTAATTGGATCAGCAAATTTCTAGATGGCACCAAGACTGGAGGTGTAGTGGACAGAGAGGAAGGCTAACATAGCTTGCAGTGGGATCTGGACCAGCTGGAAAAATGGCAGATGGAATTTGATGCCGTGACTTTAGCAGGACAAAACCAGGTAGGGCTTAGATGGTGAGCAGTAGGGCACTGAGGAGTGTGGTAGGACAGAGGGATCTGGGAATACAGATCCATAATTCCTTGAAAGTGGAGTCACAGATGGATAGAGTCATAAGGAAAGACTTTGCCACAGGGCCTTTCTGTATTGAGTACAGGAGTTACAATGTTATGTTGAAATTGTATAAGTATTTGGTGAGGCCTAATTTAGATTATTACATGCAGTTTTGGTGACCCTACCTACAGGAAACATGTCAATAACATTGAAAGAATGCAGAGAAAATTTACGAGCATATTGCCAGGACTTGAGGATCTGAGTTACAGGGAAAGGTTGAAAAGGTCAGGAATTAGGGTAGATACATGGATGGAAGGGATATGGAGGGTTATGGTCCAGACGTAGGTCGATAGAACTAGACAGAGTAATAATTTGGCACGGACTGGATGTCTGAATGGCCTATGATGTTCTAAGACTATCCTTACGGATGGTCTGTTGGTTAGGCAGTCGAGGATCCAATTGCAGAGAGAGGCATTGACTCCCAGGGTGCGTGTTTGGTGACAAGTTTGCCTGGAGTTGTCATATTGAAGGTGGGGCTCAAGTCAATACACAGTAGTCTGACATAGGTGTGGCTACTGTCCAGAACTCCAGAGACGATTGTAGGGCCAGGGAGATGGCATCTGCCGTGAGCCTGTTTCAGTGGTGAGCAAATTGCAAATTTAGCTCGAGGATATAATGATCAAAGGATGACCATTGGATAGATAGCACCTCATCTGATGTTTGGAACTGGGATTGGCACAAGGTGGGCCTAATGGCCTGGCCAATGCTGTACAGTTCTATGTTCTACAAATATTCTAAAGCTGCTGAGTATTCCAACACTATTATAATTTGAGGAAAAGTATGTCTGGGGTTTGAAATGTCTTGATTGTAATGGCGCAGAGAAAAAAGCTGCTAATGTGCCTTAGCAGTCCCTTGCATCCACACTCACAACTTCCCACCTTGTGCTTATGGTGCTCAGGTAGCTGTGATTGTTTTCAGGGACTGAGAGAACTCTGATGTACAGGTTGCAAAGAGCAGCAGTCATCATGAAAAAAGGTAGGCTGCTTCAAAGCAAACCCCAATTTCTCAATCTGAGTTCGAGCAATTTAAATAATTCCATTTGTATCCAGCAGCTTGGATCCCTCCAGCATTTTTTTGTATGTCACTAGCCCAGGGAATGCTTCAATCAGGGAGCTGCAGGCACAGATACAGCACTGGAAAAACTTCAGCAAGTAATCGTGTGAAACACACAAAATGTTGGAGGAATTCAGCAGATCAGGCAGAGATGGAGAGGAATAAACTGCCTGTGGTTCAGGCCGAGACTCTTCAACGGGACCGAAAAGGAAGCAGTCAGAAGCCAGAGTAAGAAGATGGGGGGAGGAGTGTAAACAAAACTCTTCATCAGGAGGTAATGCTGAGAATTTATAATGCACTGGTTTTGGCTGAAATATGTAAAGTTTATTACTCTCCATAGATGCCACTGACTACCTCCAACGTTTTGTGGGTGTTGCTCTGGATTTCCAACATCTGCAGAATCTCTTGTGTTTATGGTAATTGGGTGAAGATACCCTTTTGCCCAATATTCATGAGGGAGTGGCGTATCTGCAGAAGGACTTGGACAGATCAGGAGAATGGACAAAGGGTGGAAGATGGAAGAGTGTATATGGAAGTTTATGGTCATGCACTTTTACAGAAGAAATTAAGATGTAGACTATTTTCCAAATGGGGAGCAAATTCAGAAATCAGAGCTGCAAAGTGACTTGGGAGTCATAGTGCAGGATTCCTGAAAGGTTAACTTGCAGTTTGAGATGATGGTAAAGAAGGCAAACGAAATGTAAGCATTCATTTCCAGAGGACTAGAATATAAAAGTAAGGATGTAATGCTGAGGCTTTATAAGGCATTGGTCAGCCCACGTTTGCCGTATTGTGAACAGTTTTGGGTCCTTTATCTAAGAAAAGATGTGCTGGCGCTGGCATTGGAGAGGATCCAAAAGAAGTTCGTGAGAATGATTCCAGGAATGAGGAGCTGTTGATGGCTCTGGGCCTGTACTCACTGGAGTTTAGGAGAAAGAGGTGGGATCCCATTGAGACAAACTGAATATTGAAAGGCCTAGATAGAGTATGGAGAGTATGTTTCCAATATCAGGAGAGTCTGCATCCAGAGGGCGCAGCCTCAGAATAGAAGGATATCCCTTAGAACAGAGATGAGGAGCATTTTGCCAGAAGGTAGTGAATCTGTGGAATTCATTGTTACAGATGGCTGTGGAGGCCAAGTCATTGGGTCATAGGTGATAATAACGGCATCAAAGGTTAGGAGGAGAAGGCAGGAGAATTGGGGAAAATAAATCAGCCATGATGGTATGGTGCAGCAGACTCATTGGGCCGAATGGCCTTTTTCTGCCCATATGTCTCGTGGTCCCATGGCCTTGCACCTCCTTCCAAAGATAATGGGAAATGGACAATAAAGAGCTTGGTGCAGAATCCCAGATGCCATGTAGAAGAGGAGTCATCAGAGAGTCTCTGGGTAGATAAAGCTCAAGCACCCCAGAGTTTCAGAGGAAGGAGAACGAAGCTGCATTCTCTGATCCAGAGTGAGATGGAAGTAACTTTAAATAACCCATTTGAAGTGGGAAATGAGAATTGTTTTATAAAGCAGTTTCAAGTTCTTTTCTCACTACAACAGGGATACCACACAGTTATTTAATGGGAGAAAACATTCCAGGAAACTCCATGGATGGAGCCACTGGAATGTCAGCTATGCCTGCTGGTTGTCGCGCTTTCCCACCTCAAAGATTCGAGCCCTGCTCCGGGAATTCCCACAATCTATTTGCCATTCCCAATACAGGAGTGAGGGAGTGCCACAGTCAGATGAACAACCTCTCGGTTGAGGTGGAGTCCTGACGGCTTGTCATCCGCCTCAGGTGACTGTAAAACATCTGAGCAAGAGCGTCTATTAAATACAGGAAGCCAGACTAGTAATTCATGGACACAAGAGGTTCTGAAGATGCTGGAAATCAAAGAGCAACACACAGAAAATGCTGAAGAAAATCAGCAGGTCAGGCAGCATCTGTGGAGAGGAACGAACAGTCACTGTTTCAGGCCGAGAACCTTCATCAGGACTGGGAAGGAAGGGAGCAGATGCCAGAATAAGAAGGCTGAGGGGGAGGAGTACAAGCTGGAAGGTGATAGGTGAAGCCAGGTGAGCAGGATGAGTGGGGAAGGAGGGATGGATAGCTGGACTGTGATAGGTGGAAGTGGCAAAGGGCTGAAGAAGTAGGGAGCTGATAGGGGAGGGAAGTAGTCCATCAGGAAGGAGGAGGGGCATGTAAGAGTGATGGGCAGGTGAGGAGAAGAGAAGGGGTGGGAAACCAGAATCGGGAATGGAAAAAGAGAGAAGGAGGAGGGTGAAAAATTACCAGGTTAGAGAAATCAATGTACCCAGACGGAATATGAGATGTTGCTCCTCGAACCTGAGACCCTTCATTGTGACTATGGAGGAGGCAATGGACTGACGTGGATATAAGTGATTTGTTTGCTCATTCAGTTTTGAGGTACTTGGGATAGGGTCTTGTTGAGAAATGCTGGCAGTGGATTGTTAGCACTTATCCTCATAACCATCAGTAGTCTTGTGAACAATCCTTGTCTGGCCTCTGATATTCAACTCCAGAATCCCCCAGAACTTCTTGTGCTGGAGAATCTGCCCTCTGAATCAGCTTAAAACCAGATTAAGACATTTACGTGAATGCTGAATGGATACTGAGGAATATGTATACAGTATTTCACATCTTTCCTTCCTGATGAGCCTGATGGTGTGGAACTCCTTCCTGATGAACATGATGATGTGGAACGCCTTCTTGATAATAGTAACTCCTTCCCGATGAGCCTGATGGTGTGGAACTCCTTCCTGATGATAGTAACTCCTTTCTGATGAATCTGATGGTTTTAGAACTCCTCCTTGATGATAATAACTCCTTCTTGATGAACCTGGTGGTATGAGACCTAAGGCTCATGGACTCATGTGCTTCCTGCCTATTGGCCTATTTGTTGTTTTGTGGCAGCAGCACAGTGCAAGGCATTCAAATTGCTATGTTACAGAAAACGTACAAAGGAGGAATAGTGTGTTATTTTCTAAGGGTTCGTGGACCATTCAGCCACCTGATGGCAGGTGGGAAGAAATTGTTGCTAAATTGTTTAGTGTAGGTTCTCAGACTCCTGTACTTCATTGTATGAGGGGGATCTTATTGAAACTAATCAAATGTTGAAAGGTCAAGATAGTGAGGTTGTGGAGAGAGGATGTTTCCTATAGTGGGGGAGTTTAAGACCAGAGGGAACAAGCTCAGAATACAAGGACGTCCCTCTAGAACAGAGATATGAATTTCTTTCACCAGATGGTGGTGAATCTGAGGAATTCATTGCCACAGATGGCTGTGGAGGCCAAGTCATTGACTATAATGGAATGATGAAGCAGACTTGATGGGCTGAATGGCCTATTTTACTCCATTGTCTTATGGTCTCCTTCCTGATGGCAGCAATGAGAAGAGGGCATGTACCAGGTGGTGAGGGTCCTCAGTGACAGATTGCGCTCAGAACCAGTGAGCTGGGTAAAGGCCTCAGGCTGCTGTGGTTGCCTGGAATCAATATTTGGACAGCGTCGGCTCTGTTATGCTCATCTGTTTGACTGAACCATTACTGAGTGCAGTCGCCTCCGCCTTCTTCCCAGGTATGTGTGCACAGCGTTCTCTTGTCTTTATCTCTGTGATGCAGACTTCCCTCAGCTTATCGATTTCAGAGGCCTTATCTCCCACCACTCACAGGCATCTCAACAGGCAGCCAGGGAGAGGCCTGATGCAGTCGTTGCCTGGCAACCTGCACTTAAACCAACAAATAAAAGAGAGTATGCTTCAGATGTGGTCACACCCAGGCTGCTTCTGGTTCACTGTAAGATTTACTGCTTATATACAGGGGGGAGAACGGAAACTTGCTGTGACAAGGTCTGGGTCAGGTGATGCCCTGCTGCAGAGCCAGTGGAAAGATGAGGAGAGTTTCAGTGGGGCTCTTTGCCGAAGAACCAGAGTTGAGAGTGAGAGGCCTGTCTCTGATCAATGTTATGTGTTGCTTCTCATTGATGACTGTCTGAACCTTTCTGACCTCTGTACTTAAAGCACAGAGCACTACGGAGCCCTTCAGCCCATCTAGTCCATGCGAACTGTTATTCTGCCTAGTTACATTGACTTGCAGCTGGCCCATAGCCCCCCATTCCCCTCCCATCCATGTGCGTATCTAAACTTATCTTAAGTGTGGCAACAGCGCCTGACTATCCATCTTCCTCTTTCCAAATTCAACAGCCCAGTGTTGGTGGCCCATCTTCCTTTCAGCTGTTGTCTTCTTGACCCCAAACTTCATGATTTCTCTGGAGTTACAGAGGGCACAGCATGAAAACAGGCTCTTCGGCCTAAATTACCCATGCCAGCCATTGGCTAACTCAGCCAGTCCCAGATGCCTGTGTTTGGTCCAATTCCCTCCAAACCTTTCCTCTCCATCTACCCATCCATGGGAACGACTTCTCACCTTCTTCTCCAGATTTCTGATCTACCAATCTATCCAGTTCCAGAATTCCAGCTTTCAAATCCCGCAAAATACCGCTGCTGGACAGATTCTAATTCAATTTGAGACTTACTTATTACACAGACATCGAAACGTGCAGTGAAAAGTGTCATTTCTGTTAACAACCAACACAACCTAACAATGTGCCAGAAGCCAGCCCCCACGTGTTGCCACGCAGTCCGATGCTAACACAGAGCTCAACAAGTGGCAGAATGCAACAGCAAATTGAGCTGCTTTCCTCCCTCTCCCGCACACACAGACAGTCCTCCAATTCCACGATACATTTCCATTCTCTGACCTTCGGCCATCTCTGTCTTGGTCAGTCCACACCGGCAAACGTATCCTCGCCAAGTAACCCTTTCGCTCAGGAATCATCTACCAAGCTCCTTCCTGAATAGCCTCCATTCCGAGCCCATAGACCTCCAGTAATCCTGCACTCTCAGTACACAGCTGTGTCAGATGGGCACGTTTTCCAGCCGATTGCATGTTATTCCAACAAATTGCAGCTATGCACGCAAAATGTTGGAGAGACTCGGCAGGTCAGGCAGCATCCATGGAGGGGAATAAACATTTGGCATTTCAGGGCAAAATTCACTTTATTTTTCAAAAGTTCCACAATATTACAATTGAATTGAACCTGGTGAATACAGGATCAAGGCTCTGGGATAGATGGCACGCTTTACCATGTCCCCAGTCAGGGTTCAATTCCCACCACTGTCTGTAGGGAACTTGTATCAGCGGCACCTACTTCCAGGTGAAGGATCTCATCTGTTTATCCCTCTCCATAGATGATGCCTGACAGTTCAAAGTCCAATCTAAGTTTATTATCATTGACTTGAAGGAGTATGGACATCTTACTACAGCTGCTCATGGCACTGGTGAGGTCACACCATGAAGCAACGTGTGGAATTTTAGTCTCCTTATTTAAGAAACAATATATTCCAATAATCCAGTATCCAACTCTTCAGATAACCTGACGGTTCATTATCTGGCTCAGGCGTTCCTTTTAAACTCACCAGGGGCACCTGTTTCTTTGCTCCCTTTAAAAGATTAAAGATTAAGGATTAGCTTTATTTGTCACATGAACAGCAAAACATACAGTGAAATCTGTCAGGTGTTCTTCAACCCTTTATCTCATTCACTTATCACCATCCCACTTCTCATTTCATCTCCCTCTCGCGCCCACCCACCTTCCCCTCACCTGGTCTCACCTATCACCTCCCAGCTTCTCACTTCATTCCTCCTTCCACAACACCCACCTTCCCCTCACCTGGTCTCACCTGTCACCTGCCTGCCTGTACTCCTTCCCCTCCTCCCACTTTCTCATTCTGGCTTCTTCCCCCTTCTTTTCCAGTCCTGATCTAGGGTCTTGGCCTGAAACGTTGACTATGCTGCCTGGCCCTCTGAGTTCCTCTAGCATTTTGTGGATTTCTAACATTTGTCGAATTTCCTGTGACTGAAATGTGCTGTTTGTGTCAACAGCCGGGGCAGTCCGAGGATGAGCCGGGAAGCAGCCTCTGACATCAATGTAGCATGCCCACAGTACAGTAACCCTCACCCGTGGGTCTTTGGACTCCTTAAAGAAACCGGAGCATCCTCAGGAATTCATGTGGTCGTGGGCTGACTGTACAAACTCCTTGCAGACAGTGGCAGGAACGGACCCCCTGATTGCCGGTGCTGTAAAACACTATGTTAGCTGCTACACTACAGCTTGCTGAGCTCTCCCAGCCTCCTGTGTGCGTTGCTTCAGATGGGTGTGTATCCCTTTAAGAACTGCTGCTGTGTGTGTGTTGTTGACATACAGCTTAAAGCCTGCCCCAACATCTGACTATCTCTGCAGAAGAGGTTGCCACGGGGGACGGTGCTTTTCCAAAGTGCTTTTATCAATAAAGATCTTCTGTTTGTCAGTTTGTACGCCTGGTTATCATTTAGAATCTTAGCAGGGTTTAACTGGGACGTGGTGAGACCCCAATGAGGGGCAGCTTCCCGCAGCAGTTGGCGATGTTACAGTTGGCTGTCACTTGCCCCTCACGTAGATTCCAGGGTGCTGAGAAACTGGTAACACAGAGACACCAGAGCTACCGGAATCCAGAGCAACACACACTAAATGCTGGAGTAACTCAGCATCTGTGGAGGCAAATGAACTGTTGATGTTTTGGGATGAGACCTTTCATCAGGACTGCAAAGGAAGTGGGGTAGACCTCTTCCACCCATCACCTCTTAGGCTTCTCACATCATTCCCACCCACCTTCACCCCTCACCTGGTCTCACCTATCTACTTCCAGCTTGCACTCCCTCCCCTTGCCACCACCTCCTCATTCTGGCCTCAGCCCCCTTCCTTTCCAGTCCTGATGAAGGGTCTTGGCCTGAAACACCAACTGTTTATTCCCCTGCACGGGTGCTACCTCACCCGTCGAGGTGTGTGTGTGTGTGTGTGTGAAAGTGGGTCTGTGTGTGTGTGTGAGAGTGTGTGTCTGTGTGTGTGTGTGTGTGTGTGTGTGTGTGTGTGTGAGAGAGTGGGTCTGTGTGTGTGTGTGTGAGAGTGGGTCTGTGTGTGTGTGTGTGTGAAAGTGGGTCTGTGTGTGTGTGTGTGAGAGTGGGTCTGTGTGTGTGTGAGAGAGTGGGTCTGTGTTTGTGTGTGAGAGAGAGTGGATCTGTGTGTGTGTGTGTGTGAGAGTGGGTCTGTGTGTGTGTGTGAGTGTGTGTGTGTGTGTGTGTGTGAGAAAGTGGGTCTGTGTGTGTGTGTGTGTGTGTGAGAGAGAGTGGGTCTGTGTGTGTGTGTGTGTGTGAGAGAGAGTGGGTCTGTGTGTGTGTGTGAGAGAGAGTGGGTCTGTGTGTGTGTGTGTGAGAGTGGGTCTGTGTGTGTGTGTGAGTGTGTGTGTGTGTGTGTGTGTGTGTGTGTGAGTGAGTCTGTGTGTGTGTGAGTGTGTGTGTGAGAGTGGGTCTGTGTGTGTGAGTGTGTGAGAGAGTGGGTCTGTGTGTGTGTGTGAGTGTGTGTGTGTGTGAGAGTGGGACTGTGTGTGTGTGTGAGTGTGTGTGTGTGTGAGTGGGTCTGTGTGTGTGTGAGTGTTTGTGTGTGTGTGTGAGTGAGTGGGTCTGTGTGTGTGTGTGTGTAAGAGTGGGTCTGTTTGTGTGTGTGTGAGTGAGTGAGTGAGTGGGTGTGTGTGTGTGTGTGAGTGTGTGTGTGTGAGAGTGGGTCTGTGTGTGTGTGTGAGTGTGTGTGTGTGAGTGTGTGTGTGTGTGTGTGAGTGGGTCTGTGTGTGTGTGAGTGTTTGTGTGAGTGTGTGTGTGAGTGTGTGTGTGAGAGTGGGTCTGTGTGTGTGAGTGTGTGAGAGAGTGGGTCTGTGTGTGTGTGTGAGTGTGTGTGTGTGTGAGAGTGGGACAGTGTGTGTGTGTGAGTGTGTGTGTGTGTGAGTGGGTCTGTGTGTGTGTGAGTGTTTGTGTGTGTGTGTGAGTGAGTGGGTCTGTGTGTGTGTGTGTGTAAGAGTGGGTCTGTTTGTGTGTGTGTGAGTGAGTGAGTGAGTGGGTGTGTGTGTGTGTGTGAGTGTGTGTGTGTGAGAGTGGGTCTGTGTGTGTGTGTGAGTGTGTGTGTGTGAGTGTGTGTGTGTGTGTGTGAGTGGGTCTGTGTGTGTGTGAGTGTTTGTGTGAGTGTGTGTGTGAGTGAGTGGGTCTGTGTGTGTGTGTGTAAGAGTCGGTCTGTTTGTGTGTGTGTGAGTGAGTGGGTCTGTGTGTGTGTGTGTGTGTGTGTGTGAGTGGGTCTGTGTGTGAGTGTGTGAGGGAGTGTGTGTGTGAGTGGGTCTGTGTGTGTGTGTGTGTGTGTGTGTGTGAGTGTGTGAGT